>NC_044042.1:9327298-9614115 GCF_901765095.1 Microcaecilia unicolor
ATCAACAAATGCTTGTAGCATGGGAGGGTCAGGGATGTTCACTTCAGATGAGTGTAGTATTATAGAATACTAGTAAAAAAAAAGGCCAGTTTCTGTTTGAAAGGAAATGGGCGCTAGCAAGGTTTTCCTCTGAGTGTGTCTGTCCTTGTTTTCTTCTCACCTGGCCTCCTCGGCTTCCTTCTGAAGCTGCCTGGCTTTGTCGATGTCCTGTTTGGTCTGGGACAGCACCGCATCCACATTGGGCAGTTTGGTCGCAATGCTTCTGATTTCGTTCATCTTCCTCTGGATGGCTGCGGAGTCAGCAGGCAACTGGAGGGAGAGGATGTGATTGCTGACTTTCTGAATCGTGTCTGGGTCAGTCTCTGGATCTAGGTAAAAGGGAAAAAATGGTTCTAATCACTGCCATTAATACAGGTAGATAGGGAAAGGGAGGGAAATGGGACTTGACATATCGCCTTTCTGTGGTATTTTGCAACTACATTCAAAGCGGTTTACATATATTCAGGTACTTATTTTGCCCAGAGTCACAAGGAGCTGCAGTGGGAATCGAACCCAGTTCCCCAGAATCAGAGTCCGCTGCACTAACCACTAGGCTGCTCCTCCACTAGCAACATTCCATGTAGAAGCCTGTCCTTTGCAGATCACCAATGCGGCCGCTCAGGCTTCTGTTTCTGTGAGTCTGACGTCCTGCACGTATGTGCAGGACGTCATACTCACAGAAATGGAAGCCTGCGCGGCCGCGTTGCTGATCTGCAAGGGCAGGCTTCTACATGGAATGTTGCTAGTTGAATAGCGACATTCCATCTAGAATCTCCAATAGTTTCAACATTCCATGTAGAATCTCAAATAGGGAAAGGGAAATGGGACTTGATATACTGCCTTTCTGTGGTATTTTGCAACTACATTCAAAGCGGTTTAAATATATTCAGGTACTTATTTTGTTCCAGGGGCAATGGAGGGTTAAGTGACTTGCCCCCCAGTCACAAGGAGCTGCAGTGGGAATGGAACCCAGTTCCCCAGGGTCAAAGTCCGCTGCACTAACCACTAGGCTACTCCTCCACTCCACTGCGTTGCCCAATCTTCCAGCTTTGCTAATCTCTGTAAGCGCTTCTTCATCTGTCTGTTCGTTCTATCCTGGCAGACGGTAGTACAGCCCTAGAAGAATACTCCTTCCCTTCACACATGGAATTTCTATCCATAATGATTCCACACTGCTATCTGTCATGTAGAATGTTTATTTTGTTTGACTCAATTCTCTCTTTAACATATAGCGCACCCCCCCCCCCCCCCCCCAATATAATCCCCTCTGTTAGCCGACTGGAAGGAGATCTACCACTGTTACTCCAGCCCTTTAGAGAGTATTACCAAAGAACTGAAATTGGTTAGCAGTCAAGTATTCTCAAGTGGAATTAGGAAAGGTGCAGAGAAGGGCGACGCAAATGATAAAGGGGATGGGACGATTTCCCTATGAGGAAAGGCTGAAGCGTCTAGGGCTCTGCAGCTTGGAGAAAAGACGGCCGAGGGGAGATATGATAGAGGTCTATAAAATAATGAGTGGAGTGGAACGGGTAGACGTGAATCGCTTGTTTACTCTTTCCAAAAATACTAGGACTAGGGGGGGGCATTCAATGAAGCTACAAAGTCGTAAATTTAAAACGAATCAGAGAACATTTTTCTTCACTCAGCGTGTAATTAAACTCTGGAATTTGTTGCCAGAGAATGTGGTAAAGGCGGTTAGCTTAGCAGGGGTTTAAACAAGGTTTGGACGGCTTCCTAAAGGAAAAGTCCATAGATCGTTATTAAAATGAACTTGGGGAAAATCCACTGCTTATTTCTGGGATAAGCAGCATAAAATGTTTTGTACTTTTTGAGGATCTTGCCAGGTATTTGTGACCTGGATTGGCCACTGTTGGAAAGAGGATGCTGGGTTTCATGGACCTTTGGTCTGTCCCAGTATGGCAACACTTATGTACTTCTGACATTTCAAGCAGCGGAGTAGCCTAGTGATTAGAGCAGTGGACTGAGGACCAGACAAACCAGCATTTATATCCCACTGAAATTCTTTGTGATCTTGGGCAAGTCTCTAACCCTCCATTTCCTCAGAGAAAAACCAAGATTTATAAAACCTCTCAAACAGGGAAATACCTAGTGGACCTAAATGTGACCATGGAAAAGGCCTGAGCCAAATCCCACATCAGTAAGACCCGTACTACAATTCCGTGATCTCAGGTCTACCTGAGCAGCTGGGAAGTGCCGACTGACCTGATTTTCGTAGACAAGGTGATCCCTTATTAGTCTGATCCATTATTAAAATGAAATAGAGGCCATGCAGCTTAAACCTGTTAATAGTTTGCTGTGGAGAGACAGTACACCAGGCCTGAGGCCTCTCCATGTGCCTGCTCAAGGCTGTTCACTAGATATGGAGAAGTGCACGTACATGGCATCAAGGGTGAAATTGATTTATTGGGATTTGACACACATCTTTTTTCCAGGTATAGCTCAAAGGAAATTACATTCAGGCACAGTAGCTATGATGACCTCATATCTGGAGTGAGCTTTGACGGCAGCTTCAGAGGTTGGGTAGCAAGCAGTGTGATTTTTCTAACGAAAAAGGTGCCGGTATTCAAATGCCAGGCCACCCTTCAGGGGTGGGGTGATCACTGAGGGACCCACCCCACAATAGCCAGGCCCCCTGCAACCAGTCACAGAATCTATGAGGGCAGAATTGGTGTGTAGAGCCTGAGCTCTTTAATTAAAACTTGGGGTCCATGGATCAATTTTAGCAGACAGCGGAAAAGGTGATTGTACTCAGTACCCCCAAGTACCCCCTCAAAAAAAGCCCTGCTAAAGAGTGACAAGATTCCACGCAGAATTTCAAAGAGTAGCAACATTCCAGGTAGAACCCCGAAGAATAGCAAGATTCTGGGATCCTAAAGAGTAGTATGTTTTTTTCTAGCAAAAAAGGTATCGGTACTCAAATGCCAGGCCACCCTTCAGGGTGTGGGGTGATCACTGAGGGACCCACCCCACAATAGCCAGGCCCCCTGCAACCAGTCACAGAATCTATGACAAGGCAGAATTGGTGTGTAGAGCCTGAGCTCTTTCATTAAAACTTGGGGTCCATGGGTCAACTGTAGCAGAGAATAGAAAAGGTGCCAGTACTCAGTACCCCCTCAAAAAAAGCCCTGGTAGCAAGACCAATGCTGGGCAGAATTCTGCGGTTTGGGGTCCCGTAAATGGCAAAAAACAGATCAGGATCAAGGCTGGAGTGGGCTTTGATAAGTCCAGTAGTTGGGCTGTAAGACCAGTGCCAGGCAGCCTTCTATGGTCTGTGCCCCAAAATTGGCAGGGAGAGACAGAGATTAAGTATACCAGTGTTTAAAGATGAAGTGGAACCTGTGTAGAGTGCCTGATTCATACCATCTCAACCACCAAGAAAACGTTCTCTCTCTGGAAGCTAAAGCGAGTGAAACCTTATTTCCCAAGAGGAGTTTTTTTGCAATCTGGTCAGATCGTTAGTCTTGAGCCGACTAGATTACTGCAATGGCATCTACGTAGGGTGCACAGGCGTACTCCTGAAGAAGCTACAAACCGTCCAAAACACAGCAGCTCGACTAATCTATGGAGCGTCAAAGTTCACCCGTTCCAGTCCACTTCATGAGAAATTACACTGGCTTCCTGTACAAGAGCGTATAACTTTTTCAAAATGTGTACCCTAGTCCACAAGATTCTCTACGGAACAGCCCCAGCGTACATGGATGCCCTTGTCCACCTACCACCAAGAAACTCACTCAGAACTGCCCGTTCTTATTTAGACCTCCATTACCCTGCGTGTTCAAAACTGAAGTATAAAACCATGTATGCTTCCACCTTGTCGTACGTCAGTACTCACTTGTGGAATGCACTACCTAAATCAGTGAAAACGGTTCAGGCTCATCTGATTTTTAGGAAGTCACTTAAGACCGCAGATACTGGCCAACCTCACTGATCACAGGACACTGCCCTTATGGACTAACCCATTTCTTTCTCCTTGCCTCTCTGCCCTTGCCTATCCCTTACCATTTATTGTGCTCACCTATTTGTAATTTAAATGTTGTAAGTCACATTGAGCCTGCCAGCGGTGGGAAATTGTGGGATATAAGTGCTGTAAAATAAATAAATAATTAATTAATAGACAACAAAACAGAAGATACAAAAAGGAAGAATGTTCAAAAATTTATTGATGATGTCAAATACCAGACTTATTGCCCAATATTGGCCAATAAGTCTGGTATTTGACATCAGCATTCTTCCGTATTGTATCTGCCGTTTTGTTGTCTACGTTGGAGTTTGCAGATCGTTTGCCTTGCTGTTTTTTTGGGACCCACCTTGTATGGAAAACAGGTGTGAGGATGTTATAATGCCGTTGTATCGCTCCATGGTGTGACTGCACCTTGAGTATTGTGTTCAATTCTGGTCGCCGCATCTCAAGAAAGATATAGTAGAATTGGAAAAGGTGCAGCGAAGGGCGACTAAAATGATAGCGGGGATGGGACGACTTCCCTATGAAGAAAGACTAAGGAGGCTAGGGCTATACAGCTTGGAGAAGAGACGGCTGAGGGGAGACATGATAGAGGTATATAAAATAATGAGTGGAGTGGAACAGGTGGATGTGAAGCGTCTGTTCACGCTTTCCAAAAATACTAGGACTAGGGGGCATGCGATGAAACTACAGTGTAGTAAATTTAAAACAAATAACGGAGAAAAGTTTTCTTCACCCAACGTGTAATTAAACTCTGGAATTCGTTGCCGGAGAAAGTGGTGAAGGCGGTTAGCTTAGCAGAGTTTAAAAAGGGGTTGGGCGGTTTCCTAAAGGACAAGTCCATAAACCGCTACTAAACGGACTTGGAAAACTCCAAAATTCCAGGAATAACATGTATAGAATGTTTGTACGTTTGGGAAGCTTGCCAGGTGCCCTTGGCCTGGATTGGCCGCTGTCGTGGACAGGATGCTGGGCTCGATGGACCCTTGGTCTTTTCCCAGTATGGCATTACTTATGTACTTATGTCAGACAAGATGGACGACCGTGCAGTATTACTTAGGTGCTTACCTGTCAGAAAGTCCCTGACCTGCTGGATGAACAGTCGGGTGCGTTGCGCGTCTTCCTCCATCTGCGTCCTGGTAGTGTTCACCCGGCCCACCAGCTGCTGTGCTTTGTCTTTGATCTGCTTTGCTGTCTGCTCTGCTACCCGGATCTAAAAGGACAAACGCATAGAAGTCAGAAATGCGGGCAAGTAACCATCAGCTATCTTTTAAGAAATTCAAGTCTTTATTACATAGTAACGTAGTAAATGATGGCAGATGAAGACCTGTACGGTCCATCCAGTCTGCCCAACAAGATCAACTCGTTTTAAGCACATAAGCACCGCCACGCTGGGAAAAGACCAAAGGTCCATCAAGCCCAGCACTCTGTCTCCGACAGCGGCCAATCCAGGCCCCAAGAACCTGGCAAAAAACCCCAAAATATAATAACGATCAATGGACTTTTCCTTCAGGAATCTGTCCATGGTATGTGATACTTCATATGTATACCTGAGTTTGATTTGTCCTTGCCTTTCTCAGGTCACAGACCGTAGAAGTCTACCCAGCACTGTTCTTGTACTAAGTTCTGAAGTTAACGTCAAAGCCCCTTAAAATTTACACTCCAGCCCATCCATATCTAGTCAGTCTCGACCAGGGCGTAGACTGTAGAAGTTTGCCCAGCTCCTGTTTTTGTTTCCCAGTTACCGGCGTCGCCACCCAAACTCCGCTAAGACTCCATGGAACCATTCCTTCTAAACCGGCTTCCTTTGTGTTTATCCCACGCATGTTTGAAATCCATTACCATTTTCATTTCCACCACCTCCCGCGGAAGGGCAGTCCACATATCCACCACCCTCTCTGTGAAAAAATACTTCCTGACATTAGTCCTGAGTCTGCCCCCTCTATTGAAGACTTTTTTTTTTTTTTTTGAACTTTGGACTTTAGGGAAATGGGGCAGGAAGTCCATAGCCTGGTTATCTGAGGATCTGCCGACTTTCAGTACTGGTTGAGTGCTTCTTTCTGCCTTGAGTGATGGGTCGATTGCTCGGACTTTCCTATTTCTTTTCTTTCCTTTTCCCCCCATTTATTGCGTTAGCCACCTAGACCTTCCTCAAATTGGACAGTGTATCGTGTCAAACTACAAACTATTCTTGGATATATTCCACTTCTCCCTCAGACCCCATCAGTGGCGTAGCTATGGGAGGCCACAGGGGCCTCGCCCCCCCCCCCCCCAAAAAAAAATAATTTACTCTGGGGCCCCTGGTTTGGCTGGTAGGAGTCCCCAGTTCCCTCCAGCCGAAGCGTTTGTCCAACGCTGGTCTCTGGCTCTCCGCCGTATTGCCTGCCCCGCTCTTCCCCTCACGTCACTTGCACGCTCATTTTAGCGTCTCTAGAGTTTAGCGCGTCCTACTCATTAGCGCATGCTAAAAAAAAAAGCTAGTGCGCATTAGTAAAAGACCCCCTAATTATATTGTACGTACCCTCTGTGCAGTCTGCTGGAACTGGCCGTTGAGGTTTTTGAGATCGAGGGCCGTCCTTTCGGCAGTTCTGAAGGCATTTTTGGAGAGCGGAACAGTCCCCCTGCAACTTGTGCCCACACCGCACTGGGTGGCATTGGCCAACGAGCAGAGAAAGCCGCTGCAGTGCTGAGGTGTGCAGGGCTCCGATCGGTCACTACCACAGACCTGGGCAGGAGAAAAGAGACATGAGCTGAACCAAGCTTCTCCTCATCTTACTTCCCGTGGTTATTCGGCGTACGCTAGGTTTTACAACCATTTTCTTCATTTAGGCCTATTTAATCACTACCATTTTTGGGAAAGACAGTTGGAAAAATAGTATATGATCAATTGTTAGAGTTTCTTGAACAACACAACACATCATGACATACAGACTTTATTAATTTCAAACTTATATTCGATAAGAGCAGATTTTACTTGGATGTATTAACAGCCTTTGACACCACTGATCGTCAGTTCTTAATAAACCGCATAAAATCTATAGGTTTGACTGGTGTAGTCCTGGCCTGGTTTAGTTCTTTTTCAGCAGAGAGAAAGTTTGATGTGGTGAAAGATTCTGTTAAATCCGTAGAAATAGGCTTAGGATGTGGGAGGGCAAGGCCGGGGGCTCCTGAAAATACACAGTAAAAAAAAAGACCCTGTACGCCAGTTCTTGTCAGTCTTTTTATAGCCCATGACCCCGTGATCATGGCCAAATAAAATTGTGTGCCCCGCCCCCTACCCGGAGGTGCAGAATAATGATGTAACTAAGAAGATCCCACCCAGGTCGTGACCTCAAATGCTGGTCAGTGACTCCCATTTGGGGTCCTCCTGAGCCCGAAGTTCAGGAAGCTCAGCATAACAACACTGAATAGGACCGGGGGGGGGGGGGGGGGAGGCTATATGTTCCCAAAATATCAAAGGACGCCGTTTACGGTACTATGTAAGCCACATTGAGCCTGCAAATAGGTGGGAAAATGTGGGCTACAAATGTACCAAATAAATATATAAATATCGTAATCTGTATTACTGGAAAATTAATCACAGCTAATTCAGCTGCACATGGCAAGTGTTAGTGATAGAAGCCATTACAAAATGATCAGCAGCAGAAAATTATCTGAACATTATTCCACCGACTTACTCTTCAAGTGTTAATACGACGTATGCTACCCTCATTAAAAGGGCCCTTTTAAGCATCTACGCGCCCCCAATGTGCGCCGAAATGGAGTTACCGCACGCATCCGATACACGCGTCCGGAAAATAATTTTTTATTTTCAGACGTGCATACTGGGCACATGCCAATTGGCCTGTGATGCACGTAGGTCATTACCACCCGGTTATCGCATGAGACTTTACCACTAGGTCAATGGCTGGCAGTAAGGTCTCAGACCCGAAATGGACGCGCGGCAAAATTTTCATTTTACCACAAGTCCATTTTCGTTAAAAAAAAAAAAAATTTTAAGGCATTTTTTGTAGGTGCACTGAAAAATGATTCTGCGCACGCCCAAAACACGCGTCTACACTACAGCAGGCCATTTCTCAGCGCACCTTAGTAAAAGGATCCCTAAATACTGTACATGTTATCACAATGGTGCAAACTGCCGCTAACAGACCAAAGCCGCTGGGGATTTGAAGCAAGCTGTACGCCCTCTGCTCTTCAGTCACATGGCCTTTTAACGACCTCTGACTGAACCACAGTCATCTTACGAGTCTGACAATTAACAGAAATCAGTGGGGGGAAAAAATCAGAACTACAACTCCCTGCATGCAATGTGGTAAAACCAGACATGGATCACAGAACAAAATCTTTGTTTCATTTTAAATATTTCAGACCTCCTTCACCATGAAACAAACCAAAAGTGGAAGCTTTCCCCCCCTCCGTTCCACAAGTCCCCCCTTCTTCACCTTTTACCCCATCTGTGGTTGGTTCATGGCACCAGAGCAAAATATCCATCTATCTATGTTATGTCTATAAACTCTGCCACTGTATTTTACCCTGTTGATAGTTGGGGTCAGGTTTGGGTAGGACATGGTCTCCCTCAAGCTTTCAAGTTCCATTGTATCTCTTTTCATTTCGTCCTCCATCTGCTTTACGTTCCTACGACTTTCTCTGGACTGGGATAGGAGCCCGGATGTGCCAGTGGCACGGCTGCTGGCATCCATGGAGATTTGGTAGTTAGAAGTGATGGTTTTCAAGGCTCCTTTATGAAGGCAACAACATAGACAAAACAGTTAATCCACTGACATCAAAAGTCAATTATTCTCCCATCGCCCAATTGAAAAACTCCTGCATGACAACAAGAACACATCCCAGGCATTGGATTCCATTGCCACTCTGCAGTAATTGAGCAATTATAATTTTTATTTGGCTCACACCTTTTTTAATGGAAGGTCAATGTGAATTATATTCTGGTACAGTAGATATTTCTTTGTCCCTGAAGGGTTTATAATTAAAGCTTGTATCTGAGGCAATGGAGGGTTAAGTGACTTGCCCAAGGGCATAAGGAGCCACAGCAGCAGCAGGGCCGCTGAGAGACAAAGCCAGGCCCTGGAAATACACCCCCCCAGGCCTGCTTACTTCTTTTTCCTCTCTCCTGCACAGGTCCTTCTTCCTGCTGCATCCAAACAGGAAGTACTTCACACAAGAGGCGGGACGCGGCAGGAAGGAGGACCTGTGGCCGGCAGAGCAGAGTTAACATGATAACTACCCTGCAGGACAAACGAACAGGAGACTAGTGCCCTGGTGGTCTAGTGACCTCTTCCGCCTTCGGGACAGGAAAGAGCCCCCTCTTTCCTGCCCGGAGCGCTGCCCTGCATGCATCCTTCCTGTTCATGATCTTGGCGCAGATTCAAAATGGCCGCCAAGAGTTGAAGCGACCTCGCGAGACTTCAACTGTCAGCGGCCATTTTGAATCGGCACAGAGATCAGGAACAGGAAGGATGCATGCAGGGCAGCGCTCCGGACAGGAAAGAGGGGGCTCTTTCCTGTCCCGAAGGCGAAAGAGGTCACTAGACCACCAGGGCACTAGTAAGTAAGAGGAGGGGAGGCTAGCAATCCGGATTTCTGGACAAACAGGCAGGCTGGCGGGCGGGTCATCCTATAGGACGGCCCGCCCACCAGCCTGCCCGTTTGTCCAGAAATCCGGACAAACGAGCAGATTGGCAAAACCCACCCGGTTGCCTGGACATGCCCTCAAAAATAGAACATGTACGGGGAAATCCAGACATATGGTAACCCTACCCGGGACAAACAATCTTCAGGGACCCACCACTGCCCCCCTCCTGCAGAATTAAACAAGAGAGAATGCTCTGCCAGCTATAGATCCTTCTTCCTGCCTTGTCCCGCCTCCTGTGAAGTAACTTCCTGTTTCTGCATAGGAAGAACGCAGCAGGAAGAAGGGCCTGTGGCCTTTTGAACGCCGGCACTGGGCCCTTCCTGGAGGCTGGGCCTGGGAAATCTTGCCCCCCCCCCCCCCCCCCCAACAGGAGAGGGGAGCAGCAGACCACATATCTGTCTAGTCTTCAATCACTCCATCGACATTCCTGCTCAGTGCATAACTGGGATGTCCAGTGATCTAGACAGAGACAGTTTTTTTCTCATTTGCCTAGCGTAAAGCAAGTCTCTAATCTCTTTCTAAAATCCATGTAAGTGTAGAGCAGCCAGAGCCAGCCAGTGAATGTGTGCAAGGTATTAACAAGGAGAGAGGACTGAAAGTTGCATGAAAGAAAGCCAAGGAGATCAGTTCTGGTACAGATCAGTGGCGTAGCTACGAGGGGCCACGGGGGCCTGGACCCCCCCCCCCCCAAATTGGCTCTGGGGCCCCCGGTTTAGCTGGCAGAGGTTCCCATCCCCCGCCAGCTAAAGCGTTTGTCCCACGCTGATCTCACATTGCCTGGTGCCTTGTTCTGTTTTCAGTTGCACATGCTCAGTTTCGTTAAAACGAGCGTGCACATCGACTGAAAACAGAACAACGCGCCAAGCAATGTGAGACCAGCACGGGACAAACGCTTTAGCTGGCGGGGGGGTGGGGACCCCCGCCAGCCAAGGTACCTTCTCAGTGGCGGGGTGGGGGGGGGGGGAGCGGCTGCAGGGGGAGGGGGAGGTGGAAGTGGTGGCAGGAGGGCGGCAGTGGTTCAAAATGCGCCCCCCCCCCCCCCCCCCCCCCGTCGAGGTCTGGCTACACCCCTGGTTCAGATATCCCATAAGAATCATTCAGCAGTCTTTCACAGGCTTTTATTAGGACTCATTCCTGAATTCCAGGCACACTCAATACCCGTCATTGTGCAGAAATTCAGACTCTGCTGTAGCCAGCTGCCATCTGTCAAGCTGCCACTGATTCTCTTCGGTACAGTGAATGGAGCTCCAGCGGCTTCAAGAAAACTGTTTCATAGCCATAAGCATGAAATTAACTTTAGCCAGGCTACAGAGGGCTGCACATCACACTCACCTTAAGACATGCTAGGATTGTATTGAAAAAAAGCTGAAATTATTAAGTTTTATAATTTATCCTTTCAGGGTTTTTCTTGTGGTGTGTTGCTTTCTACAGATGTTCTGTAGATTGTAAGCTCTTTGAGCAGGGACTGTCTTTCTTCTATGTTTGTGCAGCGCTGTATACGCCTTGTAGCGCTATAGAAATGCTAAATAGTAGTAGTAGTTCTCAGAACCCACACTTCTGGACCATATTACATACCATGATAAATATTCACCTCGGCCACTCGCACTGACGCAGCTTTTCCACGGGCTACAGCACTCTTAGAAGCCAATTCTCAAAAGCTACGGCCGGTGGGAAGGCCAGTTAGCACAGGAATAGCAGAATGCTCAGAGGGCTTTAGCACAGGGAAAAATCATATGATGCAGAAATGGCCGCAAATTGTATTTAAATGTAGTCAAATGTATGCTAATGGCGTTGTTTGCTCTGCCTTCCCAATGCTCAGAGAACAGCGCACAAACAAACCCTGCTCTTAACGCCGGAAAAATAATGCCAGCTCGGAGCTGGCGTTGAAAGGTTTGAAGCGAGAATTTCTTTTGATTTCCAGTTTAAAATCCGTCAGGTATTGATTTCTTTTGGAAGTGGGAGAAAGCCCCCGCACACTTTTCAGCGCAGGTACTGAGAAAGAAACGTGCACGAGGCCAGGCAAATCCAAAAGTGAAAGCACACATTGGCCACATATTTTCTGTGCTTCAATATAAGCCTTTCAAGTGAAAAAAAAATTGAAAAGCTTATTTAAGGGGGCAGAAGGGCAGCGTTGATGTGTGCTGCACAGTTGCATTTGCCTGGCTGAGCTTACCATGAAACCCTTCTGCACACGTGTCAAGCACGGTTGCATTTGCCTGGCTGAGCTTACCATGAAACCCTTCTGCGCACGTGTCAAGCACGGTTGCATTTGCCTGGCTGAGCTTACCATGAAACCCTTCTGCGCACATGTTGAGCACGGTTGCAATTGCTTGGCTGAGCTTACCATGAAACCCTTCCGCGCACGTGTCGAGCACGGTTGCATTTGCCTGGCTGAGCTTACCATGAAACCCTTCCGCGCACGTGTCGAGCACGGTTGCATTTGCCTGGCTGAGCTTACCATGAAATCCTTCTGCGCACGTGTCAAGCACGGTTGCATTTGCCTGGCTGAGTTTACCATGAAACTCTTCCGCGCATGTGTCAAGTATGTTCCTCCCCCTTGCTTTCACTTTTACAGTACGCATATAATTTAAATATCATTTTCTTTGAGCATTGGAGAGCTATTTTTTCTGCATTCCTTCGGTGGTATGGGATGTGCGTTGTTAACTCTACGGTGGGAGTTCTGAGAATCGGTGACTTTGGTCAGGTATATCAGGAGAATGACACCCTAGGTCAGAAGCTCTCCCAGTTGCGCCATGTGGTTCAAATTCCCTCGCTCTCCTAAGCGGAGATTCTCCAGCTGCATTTCTGAGATCATGAAAGAACTAGTTCTAGAGCGGAGATTCATGCATAGGCCAAGACTCACCTGAAGGATCTACACTGATGCTGGTCTCATACTGAGACTTTTGGTGTTGGTACTGAGTATTCACGGATGTCAGCTTCAGGTCAAGGGTCTCCAAGCTGGTTGTCATGGAGGAAAAGTCCTCCAGCTGTGGTAAGTCAGGGTTGATTTGCTGAGCTGTGACTCTGGTGTAAACAGAGAAAAGATGCAAATGAATAGTGAGGGTTTGTTAGCAATTTCCTATCTGGATGGCATTTTCTTTGGCACAGCAGGAACAAGGTCATTGCTTCCAGGCGTGGTAACTCGCTCTCAGAAGAAGCCAAAGGGTTGAACTGCTTTTGGAGCAGAGGTGTAACCAGTGTTCCCTCTAAGCTGAGTGGGAGTCCTCCACCTATGGTCCTGCCAGTAGAGGGTGCTGTTTTAACAACACATTCTCAATAGTAAGAGACAGGCAAGTTCTGCAGGACTCCACTGCCCCCCACTGGCAGCAATCAGTTGGATGACTCCCACCCAGCTTAGAGGGAACATTGGGTGTAGCTTAATGTTCAAGTTGGAATTAGGGTGGGTTAGGGAGTTAATACAAGTTACTAGGGTTGGGCTGTCATTTGCAACAACATGGAAAATGTCAAGGACATATTCCCAGGTCATTGCATCTCGTTAAATGAAAACAGGCAGGAAAAGAAAAAAAAACACAGAGGCACATCCGCTTTGATACTATTTGTTCCAAGATTTGTAGTGTAACAGGACCACAACTTTGGAATTCACTACTATTTCATCTTCATTTAGAAACCACCTTTGATAGATTCAAAATTAGTCTAAAGATGTCTAAGGTCGATTTTTAGACCATGGGAGTTAGACCGGCTAACTCCAGTGGTTGGTGCCGAGAGCCGATATTCAATGCAGGGCTATTTCCAGTTTAACTATGTCTGGACTTTAACCGGCCAAGCCAATATTCAGCGCTTGCCAGTTAACGTCAGACCTGCCAAAGATATTCCCTGGTTTCACGTGGCCAAATACAACCACCAAACTTGGCCGGTCTGACTTTAAAAATTGGCACATAGACGGTTATATCGCCCAATATAACCGTTTAGCTGCTAGCCAGCAATATTGGTGGATAGCTGGTTATTCCACATTTCACCAGCCAGGTGCCGATCCTGGCCAGTCAAATGTAGCTGAATATCGGGGGGGGGGGGGGGGGGGGAGAGAGAGAGAGAGGTTCCTGTTTAAGAAAGCCTTCAGGTCTGAACCTTCCTGATTCCAAGCCGTACCCGGGCCCAGGGAATTTTTCCCCACTCCCCCTCGGCAGCCCTGCTTACAACCAACAGACAATGAGTAACACATAAGAAACAGAAGAGAGTGACAGAGAAGGGGAAGAGACGGAGAAGCAAAAGACAGAGAATAGCAGGAGTGGAAGAAGAGAGAAAGAGAAACCAATAGAGAAATCTCGGTACTCTCTGATTTTGCATATCTGTATAATAAAACTCACCCTCAACATTCTGAAGACACTGACGTCACTTCCTTCATGAAGGGTTCGTGGTGGTGAAGCCACCGAAATCACCAAGTCTCTGGGCCCCGCCCTCGCGTCAAACGTGATGACGTCGAGGGCGGAGCACTGGCGTCACACATCGAGGGCGGAGCAATGGCGTCAGTGGCTTCAGAATGAAGAAAGGTGATGAAGGTGCGTTGACGAGGTGCGGAGCAATGGCGTCAGTGGGTTCACAACGACGAAGGGGTGGGGGGGTGGGGAGGTGAGAAGGAAAACCTTGCTAGCGCCCGTTTCATTTGCTCCAGAAACAGGCCTTTTTTTACTAGTGTTTTATTTATTTGCTTAATTGGTTTTTACTAACAAAGCAAAAAAAAAAGCAGTGTACAACCAAAAATAATAAAACCTGAAAGCATGTACAAGTGAAGGAAGTACATGTAAGTCAAAGAATATCATTACCTCATTGCTGTAAATGAATTCTTCACGTTAGCCAGCTCACTGTCTGTCACCAGGGGGTTGCCAGCGATTCCTTGGATTTGTTGAAGCCTGCCTTCTAATTCCTTGACACGGGGCCCAAAGCTGGTGTCCACTGTACCCGCCAGGCCGAAGGTAGCATTCCGCAGGGCGTTCTGCTGGGATGAGAACCGGCTGAGGTCGCCATCGTAGAACTGAAAGCAGGGGTGGCAGGCCACACAGCTGGGGTAGTTGTCACAGTAGCCTCGTTGGCACTCGTCGCAGCGGGACCCGGAGAAGCCAGGGCGACACAAGCACCTGCCTGTGGCCTTGTCACAACCTGCACCTTGTGTACCTTCAAAGTTGCAGTTACAGGCTAGAAAGAAAAAGGAGAGAGAAGGAGGGTTTCAAATTCAATCAAAAGAAACACATTCCCTCCTATGTTATAATTATTTTGTTTTAGTAATGAGAGGTTTTACGATTGAGCCATATTATGCCCAAGACATATAGGGTAGGGGAATGGAGAATACCAGTTTGAAACACAAAAGATATGAGGGTTTCGTGGCCCAGCATGCATCTCACTAGCTTTGTTTCTTGCTTTGCATCCCATTAGCATATGAGCATAGGTGGTTGGTGACTCAGATATCTGGGGAAGCTAAAGTGCGGCAGGACTAATTCAGGGTGAGATGGGGTGTGGCGTGACAAATGTAAATCTTTAGGGTTACGACACGTGTGCCTGTGGGGGCACTTCTGTCTCTCTCCCCCCAACCTCCATCATGCAGCATACCTTCTCTCCCCCTCCCCCAGCCATCCAGGATCTCCTCTCCCCCCCCCCCCCCCCCCCGCCCACCTTCCCTACCCTACCATCCAGAATCTTCTGTCTCTGTCTCTCTCTTCACCTGCCATGCAACATCTCCTCTTTCTCTCTTCCATGCGCTAAAAACAGTAACGCACCTTAGTAAACAGGGCCCAAAATGTGGGGTTTGTGTTATTTTGTATAGGAAATGACACAAAATGAACAACAGGCATGATTAAAAGATGTCAGCTATCCTCTAACCTTCCTACTCTCCAGCAATAATTTAGCATGCATGCAGAGTGAGAGACACTGAGAGAGAGGACCCCCAAATCTTTACCTGCCACTGAGTGTCATGATGTGATCACTCGGCACTGCAACCTCTAAGTCCTCCAACCGCATTGCTGCCAGCAGGGGGCGATGCTTCAATATTGTTGCTTTTAATTGCTAGGGACAGGCAGGTTTCCCTGGAGTCCTGCAGAGCTTGCCTGTCCCTCACTATTGAAAATGTGATAATGAAACAGCGCCACCCACTAGCAGGACTGTAGGTGGAGGACTCCCGCTCAGGAAACTTGTAACCCGGGTCCTGGGGCATATCTACTCACAGAAGAGGCACAAATTTGACTTGAGTTTTGCGCTGAGCGGGCAAGTAATACACACATCAACCGTCAGCAGTAGCTAATGAGTGCGTGATCTTCAGCAAACAGGTTAAATTAACACTACAAATATTATTTCTGCAGAAAACTGTCCGAACCTCGGCAACCTGTCTGGGTGTTTCCATAGGATCTGTCAGCGCATTCTGTACAAAGCAGCCCTCCAAAGCCTTCTTTGCACACGCACTGCCCAGTCACCTGCAAGTCACAAGCAGACGGGAGAGATCAGGAACAATCACATTTCTGAACCATTATATTTCAAGCATTAATAATGTCTAGAGTAGATTATTGTAACTCTTTTTATTTAGGTCTATCGGAAAAATCTTTATCTAGAATTCAATTACTGATTGTAGATAAATCAAGATATGGCAGGATTACACCTTGTTTTAAAATATCTTCATTGGTTGCCAGCGATTGCTAGAATTGAATTCAAGACCTTGTGCTTGGTTTTACAAAGGCGCGCTGAAAAATGGCCTGAGGTAGACGCATGTTTTGGGCGCACGCAGAATCATTTTTTCAGCGCCCCTGTAAAAAATGCCTTTTTAAAAATTTTTCGCCAAAAATGGACGCGAGGCAAAATTAACACTGGTGCACGTCCATTTTGGGTCTGGCCTAGCAGTAAGGGTCTTCTCACGCAGCAACCGGGTGGTCATGGTCTATGTGTGTAGAATGATGATTATCGCTTGCGCGCCAAAAAATACAAATATTTTCCGGTGCGCCTAGCAGACACGTGTCAAAAATGAAATGACTGCAACAGCCATGCGGTAGATGGGCGGTAACTCAAAACTGACGCGTGTTGGGTGTGCGTACACGCCTACACGGCTTAGTAAAAGGGCCCCTTAATGGCTTTAGTCCATGTCATCATTGTGTTGCAGTCTGGTCGTGACACAACTGGATCATACCATATTAATAAGCTTGATTTTTCCTCTCCCTTCTTCATTTAAGGGCAATCAATTCCCATTAGGGCCGCCGCCTCCTCCCCCCACCGCTGCAGTCTGCGGTCTCACCTGCCTGCCTCCACGGCTCCGGGCCCCCTTCATTCAAAGCGGCAGTCGCGTCTCTTCTGGCCTTCCCTCCCTGTGTCCCGCCCTCGTCTGATGTAACTTCCGGTTTCCGCGAGGGCGGGACACAGGGAGGGAAGGCCAGAAGAGACGCGACTGCCGCTTTGAATGAAGGGGGCCCGGAGCCGAGGAGGCAGGCAGGTCGCGGACTGCAGCACCGGAAGCCTGACCCCAGCATCCGTAACTGTCTTATCTGTCTGTATTATTTAGATTGTAAACTCTTTTGAGCAGGGACTGTCTCTTTGTGTCAGGTGTTCAGCGCTGAGTACGTCTGGTAGCGCTATACAAATGCTAATAATAATAATAATAATAATATCTAGTCTGTTTTTCTGGTCAAGTGTGATACTTGTAATTATTTTGTAAAATCAATAAATAAATAATAATAAAAAACCCCATTTGCTTATTTCTTTTAGGAAGATAAAGGATTACCTTCGTAAGCTAATCAAAAACTGTATTAAGTTAGTCCAGTAAGAAAGGTATCATCTTAGGTTTTTTTTTCTCTGTTTTGTTGTATTTCTATTTATTACCTCAATTTCAGAGAATCTGTCTGCAGTGCTCATACCTCATGCATATTCGTTGTGTATATCCTGAAAACCTGACTGGCTGGGTGTGACATCCTGAGGACCGTATTGAGAACCGCTGATCCAAGGTCACAAGGAAAATCAGTGAGATTTGAGTCCTGGCTTCTCTGTTCTAACCACTAGGCTCCTCTCAATTGCAAACTGCTTTGAACGGTCGATTTAACCAGAGGCAGTATAGAATTAATTTCAATAATTAAAAACTCAAAGTCCTACCTTACCCGCAAGCTTGAATGGAGCTCTACCAACTTACAGAGAGTTTAGCATCTGATAGATGAGCGAGCTAGCTTGGACTTGCTATAATGCCTGGTCATTACAGAAAACCCAATGTCCTCCATACCTGGTTACACGGGGAGCTGTAGGAGTATCGAGGGTCACACTGGCACTTCTGACAGCCGCGGCCACTTGCCAGGTTCCAGTGGTTGGAGATGCATTGATCGCACTTGGGTCCGGTGACAGTGGGGAGGCAGAAGCACTGGCCCGTGTCGCCATCACAAGGTTGATCGCTTCGGCTCCCCAGCGGGTTGCAATCACATTCTGAAAGGTAAGAGAAAGCATTTTTGTCAACATCACCAAGCCAAAGGGTTTCTCCGGGATACTTAGCAGCAGAGGGATAGTAGAAAATCTTTGCTCAGTGCAAATTATTTATTTGTTACATTTGTATCCCACATTTTCCCACCTATTTGTAGACTCAATGTGGCTTACATAGTACCGTAAAAGCGTTCGCCAAGTCCGGTAGAGAAACAAATACATGGTGACCTAACCCTAACCCTGAGAATATATGCCTGCTCTCCTTGGAAAACAAAAGCTACAGGTAAGTATCTTAGCTTATTCCAATTTTCACTTCCTAAAGTAGAAGGTCTGGAAACTTGAACTTTCATCTCTAGTCAATTTGTGAAAATCCCCTAATCACCTATAGGCAGATTTTTTTGTTCACGGCATTTAAAAAATCTTTATGCTCATATTAGCCCTCTCCTCAAGTCACTTCACTGGCTTCCTATCCGTTTCCGCATACAATTCAAACTCCTCTTATTGACCTATAAGTGCATTCACTCTGCAGCTCCTCAGTACCTCTCCACTCTCATCTCCCCCTACATTCCTCCCCGGGAACTCCGTTCACTGGGTAAATCTCTCTTATCTGCACCCTTCTCCTCCACTGCTAACTCCAGACTCCGTTCCTTTTATCTTGCTGCACCATACGCCTGGAATAGACTTCCTGAGCCGGTACGTCAAACTCCGGCTCTGGCCGTCTTCAAATCTAAAAGCCCACCTTTTTGATGCTGCTTTTAACACCTAACCCTTATTCACTTTGTTCAGAACCCTTAATCATCCTCACTTATTAGTGTGGAGCAGGGACTGTCTCTATGTTCAAGTGTACAGCGCTGCATACGTCTAGTAGTGCTTTAAAAATAAGTAGTAGTACTATTGGCATAGGTTTGAGTTAGTGAGTCTCACCCAGTGGAGTGCTGGAGCAGGCTCTCACAGGCTCGCAAGAGCCAGTTGTTAAGTTTTTAAGAATTTTGGGAGCCGGTTGTTAAAGTAGGGCCCTCCATGGCTGCTTTAATTGGCTCCCAAAATGTGGGCTTGGGCCCCCTGCTGAATTCTCTTTTACTTTGCTGGTGGGGATGCTGAGCCCTGCCAGCCAAGTAAATAGACTACTGCTGCTCCCTGTTTCCAGCTCTGGGCAGCAGGCTGGGACTTCTCGAGCATTTGAGAGACGTTCCAGCATGCTGCTCAGAGCAAGACGTTGGGAGTGGTGGCAGTCCATTTATTGGCTGCCAGCAAAGGTATGCCTAGTGTGCCCGCACGAAGGGAGGGAGGGAGGAGAGAGAGGCAAGTGTTGCGCTCCCCTCCCCGCCCCCCCCCCTCCCCGGCCACCCTTGGCCCTTTCAACTGCAGAGCTGGCTACGTCCGGAGAAAGAGCCTGTTAAAAATTTACCAGCACACCCCTGGACTCTCACCTAACCCATATTTTCACAACAGTGACAAAGCTTTCTGTGATGGCCTGAAAGTACGGTTCAGCAATGAGTTACAAAAGATCTGCCAACAGCCAAAGCTTCTCTTCCCAGACCATCTGGTCCCTGGTTGAACACTTACGTCTACATCCCAGAGGATTGGACCCGCTCAATTGGTAGAAACCAGCCTTGCACTGATGGCAGCGTTCACCGGCAACGTTCTGCTTACACGTGCAGCGTCCCGTCAAGGGGTCGCAGCTGCCCCCGTCCACGCTACCCTCTGGATCGCAGTCACACGCTGGTGGAAGAAAGGCAAAACTGCGTCATAACACGTTCATTATAAATCCGCAGCGGTGTACATAGGAGCCAAGGACTTTTCTCAATATTGGGGGTGCTCAAGCACCCACAGAGTCGGCTCCTATGGCAGCGCAGACAGGAGAAGGGGGATCTGTCCAGACAATCCAGATTCCTGGTTCCGTTTACCTTGTAAATTTGGTGCAGTGTTTATTTATATGAATGTAATTAATCGTCTAACCAGAGATCAAAGTGATAGGCTTAAATTTCAGTACAGTATGAGGTTGCAATTATAATATCAGCAAAACAGAAAGTACCAGGAGAGCCTTCAAAAAAAGGAATAAGAATTTTTAATCGAATGTATAGATGAAACAATCCTAGAATGGACCCGACAGGGTCCGTGTTTTGGCGCATAGCGCCTGCGTCAGGGGTCTACATTAAACATAAAAAATAATAGTTTAATAATAAAATATCTATATATATATATATATATATACACAACTTAACAACAATAGGAACCATAATTAATGAAGCATGAAATGTAACATATACATTACAAATATCTATATATATAAAACTCACCCTCAACATTCTATTTGCACTGACGTCACTGAAGCCAGGTTCGTAAGTTCGAAGCTCTGAAGCCTCACAAAATCACAGTCTGTGGGCCCCGCCCTCGTGTCAAACGTTATGACGTTGAGAGCAGAGCACATTCTCAGCTCCAACGTTGTACTGCACTGTAGCTCTGCTCCGCCCTCGCGTCAAAACGCGATGACGTAGAGGGCGGAGCACACGTTACTCTATCGGTTCCTACTGCAGGGGCACTCACATGACGCTGAAATCTTCTGTTTGGGCAGGTCAGTGGGGTGGGGGGGCCTTCGGAGAGGGGGAAGCGCCGGCAGCGATGACATCGGTGGGGGTGGAAGAGGGTGCACTGGCAACACACACATCGGGGGGAACGGTCATGGACGCTGGGGGGCGTGCCAAAAGGGCCAGGGTCACAGCACATTCGCACGGAGGCTGCAGGGGGGCCGGCGACACACGGAGACACAAAGGGACGGAGGGGAGCCTTGCTAGCGCCCGTTTCATTGCGATTTGAAACGGGCCTTCGTTACTAGTATGCAAATAAGATCATTTTTAAAAAAAACAATATATATATATGTATAAAACTTAAAACATTATGAACCATGGGTGTTAAAACATAAATTAGAACATATTCATGACATATACAAATATATAAATATTTGAACAAAACAATGGATCATATCCATTATAGAAATATATGTGAAAAACATAATTGGATTCGAGATTTAATATCATCATGGCATCTATAGTGAAAAAATGGCAAATACAGCCTCACATTAATTTAACTGATATTATAATATTGCAATCATACGAAAAGGTAATGTACTGAATGATAATTTAGATAACAGGAAGAAGTAGTTGATGAAAAAATAACGTAAACAATGAATAGAAAATGTAAAAAAATAAATTAAAAAATACAAATAGATATAAAAATAATAATAGTCATAATAATGGTAATAAAAAATGGATAGAAATGAAAAAAAATATACCATGAAAATCTCTGGAGAGATATATCTAGAGCCACAGCGACAAAAAAACATATTGATTTGATTGAAAATAAATGAAATAATATCAGCATCTTTTCTTTATCAATAGAAATCAAACAAAATAAAACATGGAAAAGAAAATAAGATGATACCTTTTTTTATTGGACATAACTTTAATACATTTCTTGATTAGCTTTCGAAGGTTGCCCTTCTTCCTCAGATCGGAAATAAGCAAATGTGCTAGCTGACAGTGTATATAAGTGAAAACATTCAAGCATTACTATGACAGTAAAATAGATACTATTGGAGATTCTACATGGAATGTTGCTACTATTGGAGATTCTACATGGAATGTTGCTATTCCACTAGCAACATTCCATGTAGAAGCCTGCGCGGCCACGTTGGTGATCTGCAAGGGCCAACTTCTACATGGAATGTTGCTAGTGGAATAGCAACATTCCATGTAGAATCTATAGAAATCAAACAAAATAAAACATGGAAAAGAAAATAAGATGATACCTTTTTTATTGGACATAACTTAATACATTTCTTGATTAGCTTTCAAAGGTTGCCCTTCTTCGTCAGATTGGAAATAAGCAAATGTGCTAGCTGACAATGTATATAAGTGAAAACATTCAAGCATTACTATGACAGTAAAATAGATACTATTGGAGATTCTACATGGAATGTTGCTACTATTGGAGATTCTACATGGAATGTTGCTATTCCACTAGCAACATTCCATGTAGAAGGCTGCGCAGGCTTCTGTTTCTCTGAGTCTGACGTCCTGCACGTACGTGCAGGACGTCAGACTCGCAGAAGCAGAAGCCTGCGCGGCCACATTGCTGATCTACAAGGGCCGACTTCTACATGGAATGTTGCTAGTGGAATAGCAACATTCCATGTAGAATCTATAGAAATCAAACAAAATAAAACATGGAAAAGAAAATAAGATGATACCTTTTTTATTGGACATAACTTAATACATTTCTTGATTAGCTTTCGAAGGTTGCCCTTCTTCCTCAGATCGGAAATAAGCAAATGTGCTAGCTGACAGTGTATATAAGTGAAAACATTCAAGCATTACTATGACAGTAAATAGATACTATTGGAGATTCTACATGGAATGTTGCTACTATTGGAGATTCTACATGGAATGTTGCTATTCCACTAGCAACATTCCATGTAGAAGGCTGCGCAGGCTTCTGTTTCTGTGAGTCTGACGTCCTGCACGTACGTGCAGGACGTCAGACTCACAGAAGCAGAAGCCTGCGCGGCCACATTGGTGATCCGCAAGGGCCGACTTCTACATGGAATGTTGCTAGTGGAATAACAACATTCCATGTAGAATCTCCAATAGTAGCAACAGTGAAGGAGTGGCCTAGTGGTTACGGTGGTGGACTTTGGTCCTGGGGAACTGGGTTCGATTCCCACTGCAGGCATAGGCAGCTCCTTGTGACTCTGGGCAAGTCACTTAACCCTCCATTGCCCCATGTAAGCTGCATTGAGCCTGCCATGAGTGGGAAAGCGCAGGGTACAAATGTAACAAAAATAAAATAGATACTATTGGAGATTCTACATGGAATGTTGCTACTATTGGACATTCTACATGGAATGTTGCTACTATTGGAGATTCTACATGGAATGTTGCTATTCCACTAGCAACATTCCATGTGGAAGGCTGCGCAGGCTTCTGTTTCTGTGAGTCTGACGTCCTGCACGTATGTGCAGGACGTCAGACTCACAGAAGCAGAAGCCTGCGCGGCCACATTGGTGATCTGCAAGGGCCGACTTCTACATGGAATGTTGCTAGTGGAATAGCAACATTCCATGTAGAATCTCCAATAGTAGCAACATTCCATGTAGAATCTCCAATAGTATCTATTTTACTGTCATAGTAATGCTTGAATGTTTTCACTTATATACACTGTCAGCTAGCACATTTGCTTATTTCCGATCTGAGGAAGAAGGGCAACCTTCGAAAGCTAATCAAGAAATGTATTAAGTTATGTCCAATAAAAAAGGTATCATCTTATTTTCTTTTCCATGTTTTATTTTGTTTGATTTCTATTGATAACCTTAAGAGTGGACTAACACGGCTACCACACTCCTCTACTTAGCATCTTTTCTGAAATAGATTGCTTGAAAATATATGATAACAAAAATAAATATAAAAATCAATACACAATTGGTCCATTCACTTTTTCCAACCATTCCTGTTCATGCTGCCAAGGATCTGCCCAACCAGAGATGCCAAGTTACCCAGTTCCAGGCTGGAGATTGTGGGCTGTCCTGGATTTCTGACCACCCTATCTATCCCTGGTGCATTATGGGACTTGCAGCAGTGATTTCAATGGGCAGGATCAGGAACTACAAATCCCATATTGCTTTGGGATTTAAGTTCAAAACCAGGGCTGTCCCAAAATCTCCAGCCTGGAACTGGGTAAACTTGGCATCTCTGTACCCAACCTGTAACTGAAATGGTAGGGTATTGCTCCTTGCACACGACAGTTTTCGGGTGTGCAGACTCTACATGCCACTCCATGCTACTACAGATATTTCCTACCCCACTGAACCTCCATCCTGCCACCTGCAGGCCAATGAAGGTACAGAACATCTGTCTATCCTGTGTCCATATCTGACATCTTCCTGTTTCACCCACATTTGCAAGAGTTTGGTCAATAAATGTTATAAGCCCTATGTAGAACAGATAGTGTCGTGCCAGAAAATGTATACACTGAAATTTATTTTCTGGCCATGAGACATCACAAGTAGGTAGTATGGACAGTGCATATCTCTTGCAACTTCCCCAATAGTTGTCTGATATGTGGAAAATGACTGTACTCACATATACAAGCGTCACGGTGGCCGATATCCCGGTCTGGATGGCGGAAATAATTGGCCTTGCATCTCTCGCAGTTCTTCCCCATTGTACCATCGCGACAATCACCACACACACCCCCACTGATGCCCCCACTGGCCTGGTACACGGCAGGGTCAAAATGGCACTTGTCAGAGTGATTATTGCAATTGCATCCTGGAGGGACAGAAAGGGCATAAATATTACAAAAGACTGGATATTTAACACATGTTCACTAGATAGTGGCCTAAAACTGTTTAGAAACCTTCGAAACCAAGATGCTCTAGAGTCTGGGTGAGAAGGAAAGAAGGGACAAGGGGAGGGCAATTGAGTAGTGGCTAGGAGCTAAAAAGCAGCAGTGAAAAGGTGGGTTTTCAGAATAGATTTGAAAACAGGTAGAGATGGAGTTAGACGTATAGGTCCAGGACGTCACTCACAGAAACAGAAGCCTGCGCGGCTGCGTTGCTGATCTGCAAGGGCAGGCTTCTACATGGAATGTTGCTAGTGGAATAGCAACATTCCATGTAGGATCTCAAATAGTAGCAACAGAATCTCAATAGTGGCAACATTCCATCTAGAATCTCCAATAGGGAAAGGGAAATGGGACTTGATATACTGCCTTTCTGTCGTTTTTGCAACTATGTTCAAAGCAGATTACATGTAGGAAAATTACTCTGTTCCTAGAGGGCTCTCAATCTAAGTTTTTGGTACCTGGGGCAATGGAGGGTTAAGTGACTTGCCCAGAGTCACAAGGAGCTGCAGTGGGAATGGAACTCAGTTCCCCAGGATCAAAGTCCACTGCACTACACTAACCACTATTATTCAGCAGGAGATAGCCGAATATCTCAGTTTAGTATTCACAGTTAGCGCAAAGCAGCTAACCGATTATGCGATATAGCTGGTTAGTGCCAATATTCAACACTGGGTTAAGCGGTTAAATAGAACCACACAAATAGCAGTCCTGTCTTTAAGTGCTAGGATCTTAACTGGTTAGCACTGAGTATTGGCTTAACCGGTTAAGTTCCGGCAGCCAAAAATGAAACCAGATATTTAATGCTGGTCACCAGAAACGGCTCGGCATCAAATGTCCGAGGTCAGTGCTCACCACAGCACATATGCAGAATGCCTCCCATTGGTTAAATATCGGCCCCTGGATGTTTAACACATTTCCACTAGATGGTGCCCTAAGACTGTTTAGAACCTTCAACATTAAGAAGTTCTACCGATCTGAAAAGTTTTTCTTGACTGAAAAGGAATCTGGTTCCTTGAAGACCTCAGAAGTAGAGGCCGACCGAATTTCAGTTTGGTTTTGGCCCCAAACCCTTTTTCTGCCTGGTTTTGGTTTCGGCCAAAAGGCTATGTCCGTGGTTTCAGTTTTGGCTGAAACTGACCATGTGCTTTCGATGGAAGCTAGAAATTTGTGCTTTGTCCTCCCTCCCTTCTCCCTCTGAACAGGGCTTGCATTTCACTTGCAGGTGCCCCCTCAGGCCTATCTTACAGTCTGTGGCGGTCTAGGGATGTAGTGAAGGCAGGAGTGATCCCCAGTTGCTCATGCTGGCTCTGCTGTCAAAATGGATGCCATGACCTCTAGTGGCAAACTTTTAACTCCTAACCGCTATTCACTTGTTTCAGTACCCATGTCTGTTTTATCATTCTCACCTTAGTAATTCCCTTATCCCTTATTTGTCCTGTTTGTCTGTCCTGATTAGGTTGTAAGCTCTATCGAGCAGGGACTGTCTCTTCATGTTCAAGTGTACAGCGCTGCGTATGTGTAGTAGCGCTATAGAAATGATAAGTAGTAGTAGTAGTGTTTGGGATTCCAGAATCTTTCTACTCTTTGGGATTCCGCACAGAACCTTGCTACTCGTTGGGATTCCGGAATCTTGCTACTCTTTGTCCTTATCCCTTATTTGTCTGTCCTGATTAGATTGTAAGCTCTGTCGAGCAGGGACTGTCTCTTCATGTTCAAGTGTACAGCGTTGCGTATGTCTAGTAGCGCTTTAGAAATGATTAGTAGTAGTAGTAGTCTTTGGGATTCCGGAATCTTGCTACTACCCTTTGGGATTCCGCACAGAATGTTGCTACTCTTTGGGATTCCGGAATCTTGCTACTCTTTGTCCTTATCCCTTATTTGTCTGTCCTGATTAGATTGTAAGCTCTGTCGAGCAGGGACTGTCTCTTCATGTTCAGTGTACAGCGCTGTGTACGTCTAGTAGCGCTATAGAAATGATTAGTAGTAGCAACCTCATGAGACAGCTGCAAGAGGTCACAGCAGCCATTTCGACATTAAGGTTACCATATTTGCAGAGACAAAAAAAAACAGGACACAAAAAATAAAAATGGTTACTATCTTTGCTAAATACCATGAAATTAAGTTTATAGATTAGAAAATGATTTGAGAAATGTATCACTCGTGATTGTAATTTTTCAGAGCATATAAGTCCTCGCATTCAGTAACATCATTGTTCTTTTTTTATTCTAGATTGTGCATCAGGGTGGTATAATGTCCGCAGTATAGACAGTGTCTGGACTCCTTTATCCTATTTTAATAAGAATCTATATCATACTTCTCCTTAATCAGTTTTATAACTAAATACAAAATGGGAAACATCTCAATGCTACTTTCTCTTGTTACTCGTACACAGTTTGGGTAAGTAAAAACTGGTAATCATGATTTGTTTGTTGGGCTTGGTTTTGTTTTTTTTTACACATTATCACAAAGTTCCTGTCTGAGAAGACGTTTAACTACATCTGCACTGACTTGGGAACTCAAACGTGCCAGACTTGTTGAAAAGTCCTTGTTAAAATGGCTCTCCCAGTTGCCAGCCTGTTCTTGCATTTCCTGGGACTAGAGGGGTAAGAATCTCCTGTGGTTTTAGCCGACTGCAAGCTCTGACAATCCCCAGCGGGCTTCATTGGTTCACATTCACACAACCAAACTTTTAATGTTTGGTTTCAGCCAAAACCAGGCAATAAGTTTCGGCTGCAGTTTCGGTTTCGGCCGAAACTGGTTAAAAAAAAAAGGAATTTCCATCGACCTCTACTCAGAAAAGAACTAGAACATGAAGAAAAAAAGTGATGTGCAGAAATGAGAAGAAAGGGAAGGGAGGGGAGGGGAGAGGAGGGGAGGGAAGGCAAACCTCGGACTCATCTTTGACTCCTCCCTCTCCTTCTCTGTGCATATCCAGCAGATAGCCAAGACCTGTCGCTTCTTCCTCTTTAACATCAGCAAAATTCGCCCTTTCCTCTCTGAACACACCACCCGAACTCTCGTCCACGCTCTCATTACCTCTCGCCTGGACTACTGCAACTTACTCCTCACCGGCCTCCCACTTAGCCATCTATCCCCCCTTCAGTCTGTTCAGAACTCTGCTGCACGTCTCATATTCCGCCAGAACCGATATACTCATATCACCCCTCTCCTCAGGTCACTTCACTGGCTTCCGATCAGATACCGCATTCAATTCAAGCTTCTCCTTCTTACCTACAAATGCACTCAGTCTGCTGCCCCTCACTACCTCTCTACCCTCATCTCCCCTTACGTTCCCGCCCGTAACCTCTGTTCACAGGACAAATCCCTCCTCTCTGTACCCTTCTCCACCACCGCCAACTCCAGGCTCCGCTCATTTTGCCTCGCCTCACCCTATGCTTGGAACAACCTTCCTGAGCCCATACGCCAAGCCCCCTCCCTGCCCATCATCAAGTCTCTGCTTAAAACCCACCTCTTCATTGCTGCGTTCGGCACCTAACTCTTACCGTTCAGTAACTCCAAACTGCCCCAATTTGACCGTTCACTTGTCTACTAGATTGTAAGCTCTTTTGAGCAGGGACTGTCCCTCTATGTAAATTGTACAGCGCTGCGTAACCCTAGTAGCGCTTTAGAAATATTAAGTAGTAGTAGTAAAGGACGAACATACTTTTGCACTCATTCGGATTTTGGTCATCTGCAGGCCTCCATGGCAAGTCATTATAGGCATCAGCGCAACGCTCACAATTTGGTCCCACTGTGTTGTGTTGACAAGCACAAACTTCATGAATCTACAAGACAGACAGACAGACAATTTCAGTGACATCTTAAAGGGCTGCAGAGCTTCGTTTCAAGAAAGGAGTGGGAAGGGTTCGGAAATAGTACTTTTATTTGTCAATGGAACTTAGGTACACAAAATTAGCCAGAGTCTACTAAACATTTGATTGATTTATTTATTTATAAAAATGTATTGACTGTCTCATTGGTAATCTACCATCCAAAGTGGTTTACAACCAAAGCACTTCATTATTTATTTATTTCGCAGTTCTTAAACACCGCTGACTTGCAACAGTTCACTAGATCATTTTAAGTTTAAAAGAGGGACCTGAATGATCTGGAAAGCTTTTAATACATGTGGCAATGAACAGTCCACTCACACTTACAAGCATAACTTATAGAATAGTTAAGTTATATTCCACCAGTTTTTGCATTCCGCCTATACCTATCCAGTTAAATGGCGGATTCCAATTAACAAGAACTAGATCAATCTATCCAGGAACTACAAATAATTAAACCAAACAAACTCATATGTTATGCTAAACAGTAGTTAAACCAGCTTTCCAAAACTGAAAATAATAATAGCAGGCTACACACCTTGAAACTAAGACCACTTCCTCATAGCTTACTCAAGCGTACATATCATTTGCCTTCACTTTGGTCATCAATCTTTTCATCCCAATGACTTTCTCCTACCCAGCTTGTCTGTTCATATATCTCAACATATATCTCTTTTGGGAAATATGAGCGTCCCCTCAAATCACAAGTCAGGAACCTTGGAATGCAGCTCGGTTCAACACTTACTCTGATCCCCCAAATCCAAGCAACCTTCAAGAGCAGCTTCTATCACTTGCGACACTACGCTACCTGTCTCCTTACATTGAGAAGGCAAGCCTTGTCTCAGTTGTGCACGCCATGATAACATCAAGACTGGATTACTGTAATGCGCTGTACACTGCTCTGACTACAAAGGGCCTGCACCAGCTCCAGTTGATTCAGAATGCTGCGGCAAGACTCATAGAAGGTTGCAAGCGATGTGACCACATCACACCATCTTTGCAAAAACTTTACTGGCTACCAGTACAATACAGAGCTAAATTTAAAACTCTGTGTTTGACCTTCAAGACCCTTAAAGGAAATGGCCCCAAATACTTGAAGAACAGGATCTCCCCTCTACACACCTTCACTAAGGTCCTCCCAAGGAGTTTCCCTAAGCACACCCTCTCCGAAGGACATCACGTGATGTGATATCCGCAAACGAGCCTTCTCCGGAGTAGGCCCCATGCTCTGGAATGCACTCCCCGAAAGGCTCCGCTTAACACAAGACTATCTCTAGTTCAGGAAGCAGGTGAAAGCTTGGCTCTTCCACCAGGTCTTTAACGGAAGAAGTAAATGACATCGGCTGCACATATTATAGCAGGACATGTTTATCCGCTCCTACCTTAGCCAAGATAATGTTCAAGCACTTTTCTGACATTATTTGCAACTCTCTCTTTAACTAATCCCCTTATTTTCTTACTCCCGATACTCTATCTTATCTATCTATATGCTCCATCTTTGCGTCCACCTGATGCTGCCCATTAAAATGTTTTATTGTGTATTGTGTTGACATTGTAATGCAGCACACTATGCCATCAGGCCCGGTCTTAGGGCGAGGCGACTGAGGCGACCGCATAGGGCCTCGCGCTCAAGGGTGCCCCGTGTGGCTGCCCCGCCCCCGACCGCCTGAGTTCCAGTCCCCCTCCCTCTGAATTTTAAAAGTTACCTCGTCGGGTTACAGGCAGCAGCAGGAGTGAAAAGCATGCGAGCTGCTCGGCACTTCAGGAGCCTTCCTTTCCCTCTCAGCTCTGGTCCCGCCCTCATGGAAACAGGAAATGAGGGCGGGACCAGAGCTGAGAGGGGGAAAGGAAGGCAACTGAAGCGCCGAGCAGCTCGCACGCTTTTCACTCCTGCCGCGGAGCTGCCTGTAACCCGACGAGGTAACTTTTAAAATTCAGAGGGAAGGGGACTGGAGCTCGGAGGGAGGCTTCGGAAGGAGGGGGGCCTTGGAGCTTGGAGGGAGGGAGGGAAGGAGGGGGGCCCTGGAGCTCAGAGGGAGGGCTGGCCGGCCCTGGAGCTAGGGTGGGGGTGGGGCTAGGATGGGGCCCCATCAAATTGATCTGCATAGGGCCCCGCACTTGCTAAGACCGGCCCTGTATGCCATACTTTGTATTGTTTTAATATTTTTACTGCTGTAATTGTCTATTGCTTATCTTTAACTTATTCTTGCAGTACGGCGCCTTGAGTGAATTCCTTCAAAAAGCTATTTCATCGTATCATACTGACATTATGAGCATCATCTCTACGTTAATCAAATGCTCTTATGCTGTTTAACAAAATTATAAGTTTTATGTCAAGCTGTACATGCTGCATAGCACTTTGGATGAACCTGCTCATAGAGACGGTTAATAAATCTAAGTATGTACAATACATTCATAAATGGTCATCATCATCTCGGGAAATGTCTTATGTTGGACCAATAACAAGTTATTAAAGTCTACAGAAACTTCCTCCTGCCCTGTCCTGTTCATTGCCGCTCAGGGGAAGCCTTTATCGTTAACGCTAGAATGCCCCCCCCCCCTCACCTGCACATTGGCGTGTGGGTCTCTGGAGGACATGCTGCCAGGCAAGCAGCGGTCGGCATGTCCATAGCAGAGGCAGCTTCCTCGTACATGCATCTCTGACACAGCATAGAAGGCATGTGGGGTGTAGTATTTGCGAGCCGGGAGTCGGGTCAGCTGGGTGAAGTTGACTCTCAGGTTGGTGAACTCCCCTAGTTCTGGTAACCAAGAAACAGAAAATAGTGGGAAAGCTGCAAATGAACTAAAATGCATGAAAATCAGTTCTATGGGTGTTAATTCATAGGTTAACATACATTAAATATAAACACTTGGAAACAGATCATAAAGTAAGCCAATACACAAGTGTGTCAGGAGGAAAAACCTCAAGAAGCTCCTTCTCCCATAAAACAAACGGGTAGAAGGGCTAGGGCTTCTTCATCATCGGAAAAAACCTCCTGGATATCTTAGCTTCAAAACATCGAAACAGTATAAATTCACTGCACTGTTGAGCTTTTTCAGATGTTGAAAAAATAGAGAAGGTACTTAGCTGAATCTCCATTTCCCTAAGTGCAAAGGCATAAAATACAAAGTACTGCACGGATCGACCTTCGCATACAGGAGCACACAACTCTGGAATACACTACCACGCAACTTGAAAACGATCTACGAATTGACCGACTTCCGCAAATTACTGAAGACTTATCTCTTTGAGAAAATCTACGGCAAGGATCAAAACACATGAAACCCATACAATTTAATAGATACGCACCTACACACTCTCTCTTGAAGTCTCCTCTCCCGCACGCCCACCAATCCTAAAACCCCTCCCACAGATAAAATTATTAGACCTTCATGTCCCCCGATACTGTTTTGTCCCCCTTTCAACTCGCCACTGTTATATTCCGCTGTTCTATTCCCGAATGATATCCCGAACTTACTCTGTCTTTTACAATTCTTCTTAATGTAACCTATAAGCGCACTGCAACCAACTGTACTCCCATATACTCCGCTGTTCCATCCCCAAATGATACTCTGTATTTACTTTGTTTTCTATAACTCTTCACAATGTAACTCAGAATTGTACTGCAACCAATTGCACTTCCATCATTCACAATGTATTGTAAGCCACACTGAGCCCGCAAATAGGTGGGAAAATGTGGGATACAAATGCAAATAAATAAATAAACTTCTCTAAGGCTCCTTAAGGTCGTTGCAGTCAAGCTAAGTACCTTCTCTATTTTTTTCAACATCTGAAAAAGCTCAACAGTGCAGTGAATTTATACTGTTTCGATGTTTTGAAGCTAAGATATCCAGGAGGTTTTTTCCGATGATGAAGAAGCCCTAGCCCTTCTACCCGTTTGTTTTATGGGCGAAGGAGCTTCTTGAGCTTTTTCCTCCTGACACACTTGTGTATTGGCTTACTTTATGATCTGTTTCCAAGTGTTTATATTTATAGGACTCTCCTTTATTGGAAACCTATTCCCTGAATTATTTTGTAGTTGATATCTAAGTATAACATACATTAAATCCACTCTTTAAGGTATACTAACAAATGCATATCCTAATAGGGTCAAAATGTGGGAAATCAGATATTAGTTATTTATTTATATCATTTGTATAAATGCAGGTGTGTAGGGTCTGTGTATAGGGTCCGCATACAGTTCAAACTCCTTTTATTGACCTATAAGTGTATTCACTCTGCAGCTCCTCACTACCTCTCCACTCTCGTCTCTCCCTACATTCCTCCCCAGGAACTCTGTTCACTGGGTAAATCTCTCTTATCTGCACCCTTCTCCTCCACCGCTAACTCCAGACTCCGTTCCTTTTATCTTGCTGCACCATATGCCTGGAATAGACTTCCTGAGCCGGTACGTCAAGCTCCATCTCTGGCCGTCTTCAGATCTAAGCTAAAAGCCCACCTTTTTGGATGCTGCTTTTAACTCCTAACCCTTATTCACTTGTTCAGAACCCTTATTTTCCCACCTATTTGCAGGCTCAATGTGGCTTACATAGTTCCGTAATGGTGATTACCAGTTCCGGAAAAGATAAATACATAGAAGAGACAAAATTGATTAGGTATTCAGGTAAGGAAAGTTCATCTTATAATAATACATGAAAGGTATTAGATTAAACTTCATTGGTGATAAATTAGCTTGATCAGGAATATTAAACGTCAACTATTATACTTTGCAAAGAAAGGATAGACGATAGATTGGATATGCTCTTACGGTTGATTTTTTGGCTGTGAGGTGCAATTACACTCGATGCCGATTCTACCAGGCTGAATCGAATCTAAGCAGGAAAAAACAAAAGAGAAAGAAAAACAACTTTGGTGAAATTTAAGGAACCAAGTTTTGTCCACACACAATTTCGCTCATCCATTTCATGTTGTTATTTTTCCAGGATACCATGTAATACTTGTATAACACTCTCAATGTACACTCCGCAGGACATTTCTAGGAATACAAATCCTGACTCTAGGTCCAGTCGTATCTCTGAAACAGGACCTGAATTTAATCTAGACCCGCCAGGATGCTCAGGAGATCCCTGAGGAAAAGGAAGTTTCAAAAACTGCTCAACAGTGACACCTAGTGATGACGCAGGGATGCGTGCCCTGACAGGTTGTGTGAACCTCGGTTAAGAGCTGCTCCAACTGACCTGGAAAGAGGATGAATCCACTAGTCCAAAGCATATGTTAAAACCTCCTGGCCTGGAGATCGTAAAGCTAGTGATTCAGTCCAAGTTTCAAATGGTGACATTTTAAGATTGTTTCACGTCAAAACAAAGTCAGCAGAGGCTTTTTACCTGTGGATTTTGCATTGAGCTTCAAAGAGAAAGCAGACGTGTATTTTCACTTTGATACTTGCCAAGGGTACAAACATTTTCATCTGGTCTTTGTGCAGTAGATTTTTCTAAGGAAACTAATAAACATGAATTTGACAAGACCACCTATGTCTGCTGTTTTCCTAGTGCTACTCAAAACACGTCCCCAGGAACTCCTCCCTTTAATGCAGCCAATAGAATAAGCATTACGTGCCCCCAGGAACGCCTCCCTTTAATGTAACCAATAGAATAGGCATTGTGGAATAATGTGCATGCTTTCACCCACTATGAGGAACAGTAAATTTTAGGGGTACGCATTCATCACGGTTAATTTGCTTTGTTTCACTACCTAAAAACAGTGGCGTAGCTACGTGGGGCTGGGGGGGCTGGGCCCCCATAGATTTGGCCCTGGACCCCCCTGCCGATGACCCTCTTGACCCCACCTCCTGCAACCAACCCTCCTCCACTGTCGCCGTGGGCTACCTTTCCTGACGTCCTGCACATTGTACGTGCAAGACGTCAGACTCACAGAAACAGAACAAAGCCTTGCAGATCAGCCAGCGTTTCTGACAACGTGCAGGACGTCAGACTCACAGAAACAGAATGAAGCCTTCAGAGGAAGAAGAGGACCTCCTCGGTTGGTGGGGATTGGGGTCCCCCCCCCCAGCAAAGGTAGCCCACGGCGACAGCGGTGGAGGGGGGGGTCCAGAGGGTTGTCGGCAGGGGTCGTCAAAGTTGGCGGTGGCGGGGGGGGGTCCGCAATAGCGGGGGGGGGTCAGTAATGGCAGGGGGGGCTAAAATGTGCCCCCTCACCTCGGGCTCTGGCCCGCTGAAGTCTGGGTACGCCCCTGCCTAAAAATTAAATGCACGGCCAGGAACCAGAGCGTACCTACTTCTCCACCTACCCAAATATAGAAACATAACCTACAAGTCCATTTATACAGCAGGTTTCAACTCCAAATGGTGGAACTCAATTCCCAAAGCCATTAACAAGCATAAACAACTATCTGTACTTCAGAAGAGAACTAAAGACACATCTTTTCAAAAAGTTCTATGAATAAACAATAACAGCTACTAATTGTGCATAAATCCCTGACAACCACAAAACACACCATTAACCATCCCCATATCAAAACAAACAAACCAAAAACAATAACCATCTCCATTTCAAGAAAAACACCCAAAACACAGCTCTACAAGAACCTGCATGACAAAAAAAATAACAAAAACAAAATAACCAAACGCTACCAAAATATTATGAGTTATACAAACTATGAATCAAACACTGCAAGTGTCTAAAAAAACTACAGTCTCTACCTTTCACAAGATACACTAATTGCTATCTCCATCCGAGAGCAAAACTGCAAAACACCCTTTCAAGAAATCTTACTGGGTAACCACAATATGATAAGAGGTCTATAAAATAATGAGTGGAGTGGAACGGGTAGACGTGAATCATTTCCAAAAATACTAGGACTAGGGGGTCATGCAACGAAACTACAAAGTAGTAAATTTAAAACGAATCAGAGAAAAAATTTTTCTTCGCTCAACGTGTAATAAAACTTTGGAATTCGTTACCAGAGAAGGTGGTAAAGGTGGCTAGTTTAGCGGAGTTTTAAAAAAGGTTTGGACGGCTTCCTAAAGGAAACGTCCACAGACCATTATTAAAATGGACGGCCGGGGGGGGGGGGGGGATCCATTGCTTATTTCTGGGATAAGCAGCATAAAATGTTTTGTACTTTTTTGGGATCTTGCCAGGTATTTGTGACCTGGATTGGCCACTGTTGGAAACAGGATGCTGGGCTTGATGGACCTTTGGTCTGTCCCAGTATGGCATCACTTACGTACTTATGTACTTGGAATTCTGAATGGAATCTTGCTACTCTTTGGGGTTCTACATGGAATGTTGCTACACGTTGAAATTCTGCATGGAATCTTGTTATTCTTTAGAATTCTAGAATCTTGCTACTCTTTGGGGTTCTACATGGAATGTTGCTACTCTTTGGGTTTCTGCCAGGTATTTGTGACCTGGATTGGCCACGGTTGGAAACAGGATGTTGGGCTTGATGGACCTTTGGTCTGTCCCAGTATGGCAAAACTTATGTACTATTGGTACCAAAATGTTTTCAATCTGATTGTAAATGTCTAATAATGTAATCCACCAGAAGAATGAATGTAAGCCACAGTGAACCAAAACTTTTGATTGGATAATAAGTGGGATATAACAATGAATAAATAAATAAAAATCTCTTGCATGTGCAAATCACGTGTTTGCCTGTATATCTACAAATTAACACATATACAATTCATTTGCATGAGTAAAACGTTCTTGCATGCATAGAAGGCATGCATTTAAGACAAATCTGTGCAGAAACATGAAAATTGAACACAACTCCATTTAAATTGATAACTAGCTGAATTTTTGTTTTGGCTATGCACACTCCTAGGTTGGCATTTTAAGCAGGAAAGTTGCTTTTTTAGCTGTATGCAAGCATTTGAAAATCTCCTGAGCAGTTCTACTTTTAAACTCTGGAATTCGTAGCCAGAGAATGTGGTAAAGGCAGTTAGTGGAGGAGTAGCCTAGTGGTTAGTGCAGTGGACTTTGATCCTGGGGAACTGGGTTCAATTCCCACTGCAGCTCCTTGTGACTCTGGGCAAGTCACTTAACCCTCCATTGCCCCTGGTACAAAATAAGTACCTGAATATATGTAAACTGCTTTGAATGTAGTTGCAAAAACCTCAGAAAGACGGTATATCAAGTCCCAGTTCCCTTTCCCTATTTGAGATTCTAGATGGAATGTTGCTACTATTGAGATTCTGTTGCTACTATTTGAGATTCTACATGGAATGTTGCTATTCAACTAGCAACATTCCACGTAGAAGCCTGCCCTTGCAGATCAGCAACGCGGCCGCGCAGGCTTCTGTTTCTGTGAGTCTGTGCAGTGGACTTTGATCCTGGGGAACTGAATTCGATTCCCACTGCAGCTCCTTGTGACTCTGGGCAAGTCACTTAACCCTCCATTGCCCCTGGTACAAAATAAGTACCTGAATATATGCAAACTGCTTTGAATGTAGTTGCAAAAACCTCAGAAAGGCAGTATATCAAGTCCCATTTCCCTCTCCCCCTTATGACATCACAATATCAGAAGTGAGCCAAGTATTGGGCAGTCAAGCCATTGTGACATCACTGATGAGGTTGGCTCTTATTGGTGGAATGAGCATAGGAGTAGCCTAGTGGTTAGTGCAATGGACTTTAAAGCCATTGTGACATCACTGATGAGGTTGGCTCTTATTGGTGGAATGAGTGCAGGAGTAGCCTAGTGGTTAGTGCAGTAGACTTTGATCCTGGGGAACTGTATTGGGCAATCAAGCCATTGTGACATCACTGATGATGTTGGCTCTTATTGGTGGAATGAGTGGAGGAGTAGCCTAGTGGTTAGTGCAGTGGACTTTGATCCTGGGGAACTGAGTTCGATTCCCACTGCAGCTCCTTGTGACTCTGGGCAAGTCACTTAACCCTCCATTGCCCCTGGTACAAAACAAGTACCTGAATATATGTAAACCGCTTTGAATGTAGTTGCTAAAAAAAAAAAAAAAAAAAAAAAAGGCAGTCTATCAAGTCCCATTTCCCCTTTAAGAAATTTTTATTTTGCAAAGTGCCTTTATTTCTGCCTCACAGGTTTCCCTCTGCATACGCATAGTTTCCACTGTACCTTTCCGCCTTTCTTTGGGTCAGATGTCAAAGCCTGACAGCGCGCATCTTCCAGGCTCTGAGGGTGGCCCCTGCTGACATGGGGGAACGAGGCAGCACAATTGTGAGCGAGGTACTGATAGACCTTCCATGTCCTTCCAAAGTCTGAGGAGCGCTCAATCAGCATTGCCGCAGGCACGGGACTCTGCAAGGACGTTAGAAATGTTAGCGGCTGAGATCACAGCTCTTGCCATCATGCGCTTCCTTTTAATAAGTAAAGACCAATATCTTACTAGCCTCCAAATTTACAACATTTTACATATATGTTTTAAAGGAAATTCAGAATTTCTTCTTTTTCTCTCCATCCCCGACATCTCCAGTAAGGGGCAGGGAAGTCTTCCTTTAACCTCTGCCTAAGGAGACCAACTGCCCTGTTTTGGAATGGTCAGACTGGTTTCTGGAGTCTGGTAACAGGTTGTAACTGGATACTGTACTTTCCGGACAAGGCTGATCACATCGGGGCAATAGGGCATAGACAGTGGGTTACCTCCCTACTGCAGCTGCTACAACTGCCTCATCGTCTTCCCTCTTCCACACACCCTCCTTCACCCGTGTCCATTACTTCCCTTCAAACCCTGCTCTGTTCTGCTGCTCCTTCCTTGGTTACGCTCACGGAAGCTTTCCAAAAATACTAGGACTAGGGGGCATGCGATGAAGCTACAATGCTGTAAATTTAATATGAATCGGAGAACATTTTCCTTCACTCAGTGTGTAATTAAACTCTGGAATTCATTGCCAGAGAATGTGGTAAAGGCAGTTAGCTCAGCAGGGTTTAAAGAAGGTCTGGACGGCTTCCTAAAGGAAAAGTCCATAGACTTATTAAATTGGGGATTGGCCACTGTTGGAAACAGGATGCTGGGTTTGATGGACCTTTGGTCTGTACCAGTGTGGCAATACTTATGTACTTATTAAGCTGCAGCAACAGCAATAAGAAAAAAAGGGTAACTTGTACTGCAGAGGTACAATCATATAACCTCCACCTTGCAGTTACTGTACTAGCTGTTCATGTAAAATTGGGTGAAATTTAAGTTTCTAGTTTAGTGTATAAGGCACTATTGTATTGTACACTGCTGGTATGCCTATAATGAGAGATGGTTAAGAAGCTGGATAGAGGGGGGAAAGGAGAAAGGGCAGGAGATGATGGATAATGTGGGGAAGGGGGAAAGGAGGTGAGGAGATGCTGGGTTGGAGGGGGAGAGAGCGACAAAGAGACCAAGGCTGGTAGATACTGGGGATGGGAGAAAGTCACTGATGTAAACACATACTGGAAACTGAGTTAGGATAAAGGGGCTGATTTTGGGAGAGGGGTCTAATGCTGAGACTGGAATTAGGGGACTCACACTGTCAGATGCTGGGATGGGAGACCAGGGCTGACGCTGGCAAATGTAGGGTTTGGGGACTGAGTTGAGAGGGGGATGATTTTGTGGGACGGACCTAAAACTTGGGTTTCTGAGTATGCACTGTGGCAAATGGCTTAGCAGTTTGGATTGACTAGAGGTGAGATGACAACCCCTCCACTCTTGTCTCTTTCCCTGCTAGACCATTCCCCATTTGTGCACAGCTGAAAGCAGAAGACTGTTTCTGAGGTGTGTCTTTATAGCAGCCTCCCACCCCTCCGGCTTCCAGGTGTGAAGTTCGGAGGGGTATCCAATTAGGGTGTGTGGAAAAGTGGGAACTCTATCCGTGCCTCACCCCCCCCCCCCCCCCCATAAATGTTTGTGAGCAATAAGGAAAAATCAGGGATTGTTCTTACCCGGAAGTCCAACATGAGGTCATTGAGCTGAAACTTCCTGTCCAGATCAAAGTGGATAGAGACTTGATCCACACCTAATTACACACACAAAAACCAGATGTCATATGTATAATGCAGCAGATTACAGTGTCAGCAATCCATCATTAATGCTCCTGAGGGTAGAGGCTCCTTTCTTTGTGCAAAGACAACCTCTGAAAAACATCTGCTTCCAAAATCATTCATGCGGATTTCATCACACTGTTCTAAATCTGGCAGCTGGCTTTGTTTCTACAGGTCAGGCTAACCCAGTCCTTGATTCACTCTTCTGCATACATGGACCCGTACAGACGCGTAACCAGACCTGTTATTCTGGATGAGCCCTTCCCACCCCCTCCCCCCCCCCCCCCCCACCCCTGTCAATACATACAGTTTTTTTGTAACTTTCCCTCTGCCCCTGCTATCATCATGGGGAGTTTAGAGAGAGATGGGCAGCTGCCATGAGGGAGAGAGAGAGAGAGAGAGACATGAGGCACTGCCAATGAGGTGCTTTGGGGCAGGGCCACCGAGGGGGGAGGGCAGGGGGACAAAATTCCCCGGGCCCGGGCCTCCAAGGGTGGCCCGGCACCGGGGTCAGGCTGCCGGCGCTGTAGTCCCCGGTCTCACCTGCCTACCTCCTTGGCTCCAGGCCCCCTGCATTCGAAGCGGCAGTCACAGATCACCTACCTTTGGGCCTTCCCTCCCTCCCTCCTTGTGTCCCGCCCTCGCGGAAACCGGAAGTTACATTAGACACAAGGAGGGAAGGCCAGAAGAGAGGCGATCTGCGACTGCTGCTTTGAATGCAGGGGCCCGGAGCCATGGAGGCAGGCAGGTGAGACCAGGGTCTGCAGCGGCGGGGGGAGCGACAGGGGAACGGAGGTAGGGCGGCCTTGCCCCGGGCCCAGCCTAGTCTCTTGCGGCCCTGCTTTGGGGGCCACTAGACTGGGTGGGCCTGAGGCAAGAATGGGTCCACCCATAGCTACGCCACTGGACCCCGTATATAAGTCCATGCAAACAAAGGGGTAAGGCCAGATCTAGACCTGAGCCAGCGAGGCATTACAGTTTACACAGCTAGCTCTCCAAACCCTGCCTACCTGCACACTTTCCTAAGATCATTTTCCATATTCCTTATCTATGTTTCTCTGGGGAAGGGGGGAGACAAGGTCTCCAAATCAGTTCATTTTGTGTCTACCATGACAGCAATGAACCTCACTCCTAAATCAGGGTATGTGCAGTACAATCTCAGTCTCTCAGATTTACTGCCAATGGCCACCATAGTACCTTGTACACTATCAACATGCATTAGTGCCCCCCCCCCCCCAAACAACCTAAGAATGGTGGGCTTAAATGGTCCATTTTCCTATTGAAGGTTAACAATTTTGATTAAATACTTTATGTAAGTTAGCCAAGACACCGTTTCACAACCCTCTCCTAAACAGCATACCTAGCCTGCCAGGTTTTCAGGACTGCCGCAATGAATATGCATGAGATAGATTTGCATATGGTGGAGATCCAGTATATCACTCACAAAGACTAGGGGACACTCGAGGAAGTTACATGGAAATGCTTTTAAAACAAATAGGAGGAAATATTTTTTTCACTCAATGAATAGTTAAGCTCTGGAACTCTTTGCCGGAGGATGTGGTAACAGCAGCTAGCGTATCTGGGTTTAAAAAAAAAAAAAAAGGTTTGGACAAGTTCCTGGAGGAAAAGTCCCTAGTCTGCTATTGAGGAAGACATGGGAAGCAACTGCTTGCCCTGGGATTTGTAGCATGGAGTGTTGCCACGATTTGGGTTTCTGCCAGGTACTTGTGACCTGGGTTGGGCACTGTTTGGAAAATAGGATACTCAGCTAGATGGACTGTCGGTCTGACCCAGTGTTCTTATGCAAATCTATCTCATGCATGTCATCATGAATATCCTGAGACCCTCACCAGTTAGTGTCTTCATCCAGAACTGGGCTGCAAAATACTGAACTGTTGAGTAGAAATAACGAAGGTTCCAAGATACACTCTTTTGGGTTTATGGTCCCTTATGTATGCAGTACATCTCTTAATTGTCTTTTTGACTCATTTTATTTATTGACTAGTAAAAAAAGGCCTGTTTCTTAAGGCAAGGAAACGGGCGCTAGCAAGGCAATCCCCCCACCCTCCCTCGCTGTGTCGCTCTGTGCCCTCCCAGCCTCCCTGGCCTGCCACCCACCCAGTTCAAGGCCCCCTCACGCCCCTCCCACCGAGTTCCAGACTCTGCCCTCCCTCCGTTTTCAACACCCCCCCCTCCGTGTTATGGACCCCTGTACCCCCCTTCCGCAACCCTGTCGACCCCCCTTCTCGCTGAAAACCGTCCCCCGCCGCCATCGAGTACCTGTGCTGACGGGGGACCCCAACCCCCGACAACCGAAGTCATGTTCTGGCCTTCGCGGCGTTGCTTCCTCAATGATCTTCTGTTCAAGTTTCTGTGCGTGCGTACAGGAACTTGAACAGATCATTGAGGAAGCAACGCCGCGAAGGCCAGAACACGACTTTGGCTGTTAGGGGTTTGGGTCCCCCGTCAGCACAGGTACTCAACAGCGTCGGGGGGGGGGTCGACAGCGTCGCTGAAGGGGGAGTCCAGGGGGCCATAACGTGGGGGGGGGGTGTTGAAATCGGAGGGAGGGCGGAGTGTGGAAGTCGGTGGGAGGTGCGTGAGGGGACACGGGGTGTTGATGCTTGTCGGGTGGGGGAGGTCTGTGTTGCCCCGCTCCCTGCCACTTGCGTGTTTCCCTACTCCTCCCCTTGCCTTGGAATCAGCTGTCACTGAGGTTCGGCGCAGCCAATCAGTGGGATTCATGACATCAGTTTAATCTACAGCACCTAGCAGACCACGGCGGAAGTCAGGGTCCCAGGCAGTGACAGAACGTTGGAGGTGAGAATTATTATATAGGATGGTGCTCCCTATCTACTGTCCTTGATGCCATCTGGGATGAAAACACTCTTTAAGGCTTGTGGGCAAACACGGTCCTCAAGGGCCACAACCCAGTTGGGGTGGTCAAGATTTCCAAAAATGAATATGCATGAGATTTCTTAGGATGCCATGGAACTCAATCTCGTGCATATTCATTGTAGAAATCTTGAAATCCCTACTAGGTTGTGGCCCTCGAGGGCCGTGGACGCCCAAACCCTGCTGTAGAGAACGAAGGTAGGATGCCACCACTCACCGCTCTGAGACTGCCACCAGCGCAGAGGTCCCACAGGAGACAGCACGTTTAAGATCCGATGGCTCGTCTGCGTCAAAGGCTCCCTGGAATCACATTCACAGCATTTCATTTGCCACTGAGAAGAGAAGCAAAGCAAAGAACAATGTTGTCAGACAAGTGTTCTGAAGCAGAAGAAAAATAAGATAGATATTCAGGACCGACTCAGAGCAGTAATTCTCTACCAGTGTTGCCAGATGGCAACAAATATTCCAGCCAAATTTGTGACCAAGAGTAGCCAAAAACAATTAATATTAATAAGGTCTATATGAATATTGTATTGATACTGTAATCATCAGTATCAATCATAATCTCACTCACAGTCAGGGGATGATGGAGTCCTCTGTCACAGCAATACCACGCGAACCAAGCTCCACGTTGGGGGGCTGGATCCCGCCTCCCTCAGCCTCCTATTGGTCCAATTAGGACCAATAGGAGGGCGCCGCGCCCAACCTGCGGCAAAAGCACCCAAAAAGCCGCGACCCTGGGCTTTTGGGAAAAAAATAAGGGTGGTTGTGGGGAACTGCCCGATTTGGCGGGAATACTGCCGATGTGGCAACTTTGTTCTCTACCCGCATTCGGCCAGTCCCGCTTCCGGACATCCACAATGAATATGCATGCATCAAATGCATTACATGCAACAGAGACCAGACCTGCAAGTCAGGGCTGCCAGTGCCAAAGTCAGGCCCAGGGCAGGGCAACCTCCCTACTCCAGGATCATCAGTGCTGCCCCCCCCCCCCCCCCCCCCACCGCAACTACAAATACCTTGGCTGGCGGGGATCCCAAGGCCCCGCCAGCAGACAAAGTCTTCCTGCAGCTCTGCTCTTCACTCCGTCGCAATTGCCTGCCCTGCCCCTGCAGCTGCTTCTTCTCTCACATCGCGCATGCTCGGTTTCAAAACCGAGCATGTGCGGCTTGAGGGGAAAATCAGCCGCTTGGCGGGCAATGCAGCAGAGTGAAGAGCGGCGCTGGAGGAAGACCTCTTCTGCTGATGGGGCCTGGGGAGGAGACCCGCCACCCAAACCAGAGGCCCTGGCCCGAAGCCCTGCTGTGCCCGCTTCTCCCCAGCCTCCAAGGAGGGGGGGGGGCCTAGTGCTGGAATTTTCTTCAGGAGCAGGAGAGAGAGTGAGAGACCCTGGCGTAGTGCTGGCCCCCCCCCCTTGGAGGCTGGGCCTGGGAAATTGTGTCCTCCCTGCCCCGCCCTCCCCCGGCGGCCCTGCTGCCAAGTCTCCCTCATGCATATTCATTATAGAAATTTAAAAAAAGAAAAATGTCAGTTAAAATGATAAGCCCAATGGAGATGTTAAATCGATATTTCAAAGAAAGTTTGGAGATACCTGAGGCACATTTACCACCTTTAACACAGGTTTACTATATGTGCCCCAAAAACTACAAGATCAACCACAGAAACAACAAACATCTTTGGATGTTACAAACGTTCTGGAAACATCCGAAACCGAACAAGCCACTGTGGCAACTTTAGTAGCACCTGTGGCTTTGCTACCAGTCAAACAATGGCTGCTTAAAATGTTTTTCAAACATAAGAGTAAATTGTTTTGGGGGACTAAAGATACTATTATTTCCAGATGTCTCAAAAGATACGCAAAAAAAAAAAAAAAAAACGAAAACAATTTTTGATTTTGAAACCAGAAATGTTGCGGCTAGGCGGTACGTTTTATCTCCGATTCCCATGTAAATGTGTTATATGTTATGAAGCACATAGTAACATAGTAAATGACGGCAGAAAAAGACCTGCACGGTCCATCCAGTCTGCCCAACAAGATAAAAACTCATATGTGTATACCTTACCTTGATTTGTACCTGCCTTTTTCAGGGCACAGACCGTACAAGTCTGCCCAGCAGTATTTCCCGCCTCCCAATCACCAGTCCCGCCTCCCATCTCCAGCTCTGGCACAGACCGTATAAGTCTGCCCTCCACTATCCTCGCCTCCCAACTACCAACCTCTCTTCCCGCCACCCAATTTTGGCTAAGCTTCTGAGGATCCATTCCTGCTGCACAGGATTCCTTTATGCACATCCCATGCATGTTTGAATTCCGTTACCGGAAATATACTGAAATATGTTTTCATGGATCCTACCCAATTAACAACATTTGTAGCTGAAGGAGCGAAATAGTTATTAACCTTGCTTATATGTCTCCTAGTTGTTAAGTTTCTTCAAAAGAAAAAAAAAATTCTCTCTCTTTCTTATTCCTCCTATTTTAAGGATGTCTCTTCACTTAATGTGGACTTGAGTGTTGAAATATGTGAAATTTATAACTTTTTGCCTATTGTTAATTTGAGAATATAACACTTTCCAACCAAGTGTAATTTCTTCAATATAATTGTATGTGCATAAAAATTAAAAGAAAAAGAAAATGTCTTCTTTCAAACTGTGAAGTTCTAGTAGTCTCCTATAGTCAGTACCCCTGGCGTAAGGTCATTTAGCGGACATCAGTGGCGTTCCTAGGGTTGCGGACACCCGGGGCGGCGCCCCGCCCCCTGGGTGCAGCGCCCCCCCCCCCCCCGGCGAAAGACACCCCCCCGGGTGCATGCCGCTGGGGGGGGGGGTGCCGCAGCGCGCGCCTGCTGCGAGTTTACTAACTTTGCTCGTTCGCTGCAGCTCCCTCTGCCCCGGAACAGAAAGTAAACGAGAGAAGTTAGCGAACTCTCGCAGCAGGCGCGCGGCGTGCACCCGGGGTGGACCGCCCCCACCGCCCCCCCCCCCTTGGTACGCCACTGGCGGATATAAAGCTTCCATTTTCAAATTCACCCACTTTCAGAGTGGAGGAGTGGCCTAGTGGTTAGGGTGGTGGACTTTGTTCCTGAGGAACTGAGTTCGATTCCCACTTCAGGCACAGGCAGCTCCTTGTGACTCTGGGCAAATCACTTAACCCTCCATTGCCCCGTGTAAGCCGCATTGAGCCTGCCATGAGTGGGAAAGCGCAGGGTACAAATGTAACAAAAATAAAATAGATACTATTGGAGATTCTACATGGAATGTTGCTACTAATGGAGATTCTACATGGACGTCAGACTCACAGAAGCAGAAGCCTGCGCGGCCACATTGGTGATCTGCAAGGGCCGACTTCTACATGGAATGTTGCTAGTGGGACTCTGGGCAAGTCACTTAACCCTCCATTGCCCCATGTAAGCCGCATTGAGCCTGCCATGAGTGGGAAAGCGCAGGGTACAAATGTAACAAAAAAAAAAGCCTGTTCCAAATATTTAGTCTTCCATTTTTTAAAATCTAACATACAAAGACAGCAGTTCAACAGATCCTGTCCTAGAGGTTAAAGCGTTTTGAGGAAAATACAGGCCAACCTACCTTTGTTCCTTTTGATTAAATAAAACTAAACTAAACTATGCTGAAATGTGGAGGTAATACAGGCTGAACAGATTTCAAAAGGTTACTAGGTGAAAGGGCAGGCTGTACAAGGGGAAATTTCCTCCCTTCTGCCCCTCCTGATATCTTCTCAAAGATCCTATTACAGGGCAGGCACCACCCCTGGTAACAAAGAGTGAATGGCACAAGTGTCATTCAAGCCCAGGAAAAATGCATCTATCTGTCAAGCTTTCAAAGAAGGATTTAATAAATTGTTGACTTTCAGTTGTTTGAATGCACTTTCTCTAAGAAACTGGTCCATCGCCCTCCGCCACCAGCCCAGAAGGCTTCTTGTGTGCACAGATGAAAGCTGCCATTATGCAAAATCGCACGTAGTCCCTTTTCATAAACTGCTGACTTAAGGAGGTCACGTGTTTTCTTTGGGAAAAGGGGCACAAGATGAAATTCAGATCACTGTAACCTTACCTAGCTTGTGTAAAGGGAATTTTGTTATGAAGGGCTGATGTTGCAACCTGATGCTGACACTGCAGGCAAGAAGCAGAGGCTCCCCAGAGGCCCACTGGCAGCATCTCATGAACCACACTAGGAAGAGAATTAGTCGGAGGAAAAATACTCCTTGATAAGACCGTTCCAAAACATGGGAACATAAGAAGTGCTGCTCTGAGTCAGGCCGATGGTCAGGAATGGCGGAAGAATATTAGGTACCCTAGACAAAACTTCAGCCTTGGAACCCCCCCCCCCCCCCCCCCCCCAACAATAACGGTCACCTCAAAGTGCAGCTTCCAGAATAATCTAACCATCTCCCACCCCACCGCTGGTAAAAGTACCTCCTCTTGGTTTTTTTTTTTTGTTTGTGCAGTTGTCATGTCCTATTGTTGTGCTTTGACTGTTTAGCACACACCCCCCCAAATAAGTTGTTGCCTAGGCGACTGCCTATGTGTGCCTAATGATTGCCCCAGGCCTGCCAGTGGCTTCTCCGGCCCAGCTCTTTAAGCCAGAGTCGTGGACAATATGTGCAATATTCAGAGCTGGCCAGTTACACAATTCCAGGCCGGACCTGGACTTCTAATAGCCATGTCCTGATGCATTATGGGACCACTGATTGCAATGGATAAGAGTCAGGTGCTTCAAATACCACATTACCTAAAATGTTCCTCATGGAAATAGGTAAATTGGTAGCTCAGATTACTTGTGCCAATCCCATGATACCACCTAGAGCTGGGCAACCACAGTCCTCAAGGGCCACAATCCAATTGGGTTTTCAAGATTTCCACAATGAATATGCGTAGGATCGAATTGCATACAATGAGAGCAGTACATGTAAATCAATCTCATGCATATTCTTTCTGGAAATCTTGAAAACCCGACTGGGTTGTGGGCCCCGCAGTGGTGTAGCTATGGGTGGGCCTGGCTGGGCACAGACCCAACCAATCTTGGCTCAGGCCCACCCAACTACAGTGCCACTGCTCTCTTCCCCCCCCCCCCCCACCTCCGCGGCGCCAAAGCATCAGCTTCATTTTTGCTGCTTGCGCTGGCCCCACAGGCTTCCATCTACTGCGTCCCATCAGACAGAAAACAGGCAATGAAATCAGCGAGGGCGGGACATAGCAGATGGAAGTCTGAGGGGCCAGCGCAAGCAGTGAGAATGAATCACTGCAGGTGCCGAGGACGCCTGTACCGACATCGGGGAGGGACAGAGTTCAGAGACAGGAGCGCAGATACCGGGACGCCGCAGAGGAGGAGGAGGAGGAGAAGATGTAGGGTAGGGGAAAAAAAAACTCTTATGTTCTTAAAAAATATCTCTGGGAAGATATTTGTGGTGTGTGGTTAGGGGGGGGAAGGGGGCATGTGCGCATGCAAGGGCCCATCCAAAATACCAAGTCTAGCTACACCTCTGGGGCCTCGACAACCGTGGTTGCTCACCCCTGATATAGACAAAGCTGGATCCAAGATGGCCGCCTGAGTAGACGTGCGGGAAAGAAACCCATCGGAAACTCCTGCAATTGAATAGCCTCGGAACCGTTATGGGAAAGAGGAAGGGGAAACCCGGAGTGCCTACCTCCACAGGCAGGGTTGAACCCCCTCTCTTGCGGCAGCTAACGTTAGAGGAATCGGGGACTCCAAACGCCGGGAGCCGGAATGCTTGCTTCGGGTGGTCCGGGAGATCAAGTTGACCTAAGCGCTGAGGGAGTAACTTTAAGCCCTCCCTCGCTAACGCCCCCCCCCCCCCCAAGGCCAGGACAAGAAGAGACGGGCGCGAGTGAACAGCACGCTGGGCCCGGAAGTCGGTCCCCGGTGGCTGGATGTGGAGACCCCGTGGCTACGTCGATGCCAGTGAATTTGCCAGCTCAGACAGTTTTTCTGTCTGGAAGAAATCCTGACGATCCGTCCTTGAGCTTTGGAGTTGTAAAAGCTGTTGCCGATACATTGGAATCCTTATGGGAAGTAATACAAGGAGTGAATACCAGCCTGCAGCAAATCACAGGTATTTCGCGTGGTGAAGTCGCGGATCTAAAGAGGTCACAAACTGATTTGATAATGAAAACATCCGAACGATCTACTAAAATGGAGACTTTTGATAAAGATTTAAAGATGGTGAACTCTTCAATGAATGTACTTATAAAAGATAGTAGTCTCCAACAGCGAAAAATGGAGTACTTAGAAAATCAGATTAGGGGAAACAGTTTACGTTTCCTTAATTTTCCTAAATTTATTTTTGTTACATTTGTACCCCGCGCTTTCCCACTCATGCAGCTTACATGGGGCAATGGAGGGTTAAGTGACTTGCCCAGAGTCACAAGGAGCTGCCTGTGCCTGAAGTGGGAATCGAACTCAGTGCCCCAGTTCCAGAGTCCACCACCCTAACCACTAGGCCACTCCTCCACTGTTGCTACTATTTGAGATTCTACATGCAGATCACCAATGTGGCCACACAGGCTTCTGCTTCTGTGAGTCTGACATCCTGACTCACAGAAACAGAAGCCTGCGCAGCCTTCTACATGGAATGTTGCTAGTGGAATAGCAACATTCAATGTAGAATCTCCAATAGTATCTATTTTATTTTTGTTACATTTGTACCCTGCGCTTTCCCACTCATGGCAGGTTCAATGCGGCTTACATGGGGCAATGGAGGGTTAAGTGACTTGCCTAGAGTCACAAGGAGCTGCCTGTGCCTGAAGTGGGAATCCAACTCAGTTCCTCAGTTCCCCAGGACCAAAGTCCACCACCCTAACCACTAGGCCACTCCTCCTGCTAAATCCCCTCTTAAACCAGCAATAGACATGTTGAAAAAATATTTCAGTGAAGTATTAGGTATTCCCTCTGAGGGATACCCTCCTATCACTAAAGCATTGTATATTTCAGGAATACGAGGGAGAGAACTGCCTGTTAACCCCCAATCTGATCTAAATATAACGGAATTTTTGGAAACCTCGCTGGAGACTAACTGAAAGAACTACCTTATTGGTTACTTTTGCTCTGCAGTTAGATCGCAATAACATTTTCAGACTCTATTTCCGCTAAACTAATTCACCATTCTTCGGTTCAAAAATTCAAGTTTTTCCAGACTTTGCTCGAGAAACTCAAAGAAAAAGAAAGCAATTTTTGCTACTAAAAGAGAGAGAGTTTTGTGTATGGGGGTGGGGGGGCCTTTTTGTTAAGGTTCCCCTGTAAGTGTTGTATTTGTTTGAATTCTGTGAATTATATCTATTTTGATCCGGAGAAGTTAAAAGAATTTATATTAACAAAAGAATAGCTGCAGTAGTTCATGATTGCGTAGCGTTAAACCCAGCTAGTGACATTCTTGGCTCTGTCTACTTGATTATATGAAATAGTTTTGGTTTTGTATTATTTGAATTTAGATATAATTTTCCTGTTCTTGGATCCACAAATTTGTGGACTAAATTCTAGCTTTTTCTTGTATGATTGAATAATTATAAATAAAAAATTTTTTAAAAAAAAGATATAGACAAATATTTGATTTTGTGGTATGTGAGATTTATGTATATTGCATAAATGTATGATTGAATAATTATAAATTAAAAATTAAAAAAAAAAAAAGATATAGACAAAGCTGGGCTATCTGGTGAGCTGTCCCCTTCCCCCATGAATGAAGAGCTCAGTCTGCCATTTCCCAGACACCACTCTCTGGTCTCCTGGGTATCTGAGAGCTATTTGTTCAATCAATCACTCAAACACTGGTTTCCCCACAATTCTCCACACACCAGGCTACGCCAAACAAGCTTAGTGGGTGAAAGGTTAGTAGGTGGAAAGTCAGTCTGGCTGTAAGGAGCTTTTTTTCCCCATCCCCCTAGTTTGCATCCCTGCAGGGCGGCAAGGATCAGTGACACAGCTGAGAGACATTCCCGAGATTCTATTAAGAGACCCTTCTGCTGGCAGTGTAACTCAAAACAGAGGGTCAAAACAAGCACTTAGCTCCGAAATACAGTCAGAGGCCCTGAAGAAAGGGCTGTTAGCATAATCCATGAGTAGAAAGAAGGGACATAAAAAGATGTTCCACTGGAAAGAGATAATCTATGGATGAGTATGTATATTTACCAACACACACCCACTTATATCCCCATAAGGGGCAACTGCAACCCCACCGCCTCAGTGCAGGCGAAGGCACACTGTTTTACAATGAAAATCCCTAAAATGGCACAGCTCCAGACTACGTGGTACCATTAATAAACTTAACTCAAAGAAACACTAAATATGAGGCAAGAACCTATCTCAGACTACACCTCCCAAATTGCAAAAAAAGGTATTTATCAGGAAAGGAATGGATGTGACCGCACCTCAAATATTGTGTTCAATTCTGGTTGCGCATCTCAAACAAGATATAGTGGAATTAGAAAAGGTGCAGAGAAGGGCGACGAAAATGATAAAGCGAATGGAACGACTTCCCTATGAGGAAAGGCTGAGAAGGTTAGGGCTCTTCAGCTTGGAGAAAGGCGGCTGAGGGGAGATGTGATAGAGGTCTATAAAATAATGAGTGGAGTTGAACGGGTAGATGTGAAGCGTCTGTTTACGCTTTCCAAAAATATTAGGACTAGGGGGCATGCGATGAAGCTACAAAGTAGTAAATTTAAAATGAATCGGAGAAAAGTTTTCTTCACTCAATGTGTAATTAAACTCTGGAATTCAACGACGGAGAATGTGGTAAAGGCAGTTAGCTTAGCAGAGTTTTAAAAAGGTTTGAGCGGCTTTCTAAAGGAAAAGTCCATAGACCATTATTAAATTGGACTTGGGGAAAATCCACTATTTCTGGGATAAGTAGTATAAAATGTTTTGTACCTTTTTTGGGATCTTGCCAGGTATATGTGACCTGGATTGGCCACTGTTGGAAACAGGATGTTGAGCTTGATGGACCTTTGGTCTGTGCCAGAGCCGGTGGTGGGAGGCGGGACTGGTGGTTGGGAGGTGGGGATGGTGCTGGGCAGACTTATACGGTCTGTGTCCGCTACCTATGGGGTTGGAAATTGTTCTCATGGAGAAATGTGTCAGTAAAACTCCTAGTAAGATACTCAGACTCTTCTATACCCAATGGGTACATGACCACAGGGCCAATGCAAGGATGGTGGGAAAGGAGATGGGATTTGATATTCTGCCTGTGATTACAATCAGCGTGGTTTTTCATACTATATACATGTACAGGCATGGAGGAATAGCCTAGTGGTTAGTGCAGTGGACTTTGACTCTGGGGAAGTGCAGTTCCTTGTGACTTTGGGCAAGTCACTTAACCCTCCGTTGCCCCGGGTACAAATAAGTACCTGTATATACAATGTAAACTGCTTTGAATGCAGTTGTAAAAACCACACAGAAAGGCAGTATATCAAGTCCCATTTCCCTTTCCCTATTTGAGAGTCTACATGGAATGTTGCTACTATTTCAGATTTTACATGGAACATTGTTAATATTTGAGATTCTACATGGAATGTTGCTACTATTGGAGATTCTAGATGGAATGTTGCTACTATAGAGATTCTGTTGCTACTATTTGAGATTCTACATGGAATGTTGCTATTCCACTAGCAACATTCCACATAGAAGCCTGCCCTTGCAGATCAGCAACGCGGCCGCGCAGGCTTCTGTTTCTGTGAGTCTGACGTCCTGCACGTATTTGAGATTCTGTTGCTACTATCTGAGATTCTACAAGGAATGTTGCTACTATTTGAAATTCTGTTGCTACTATTTGAGATTCTACATGGAATGTTGCTATAGTGGATGAGTGGCCTAGTGGTTAGTGCCCGTTTGTCCAGAAATCCAGACAAACGGGCAGATTGCTAGCCTCCCCTCCCCTTACTTACTACTGCCCTGGTGGTCTAGTGACCTCTTCGGGGCAGGAAAGAGCCCCCTCTTTCCTGCCCGGAGCGCTGCCCTGCATGCTTCCTTTCCGTTGCTGATCTCTGCGCCAATTCAAAATGGCCACCAAGAGTTGAAGTGACCTCGTGAGACTTCAACTCTCGGCGGCCATTTTGAATCGGCGCCGATATCAGAAACAGGAAGGATGCATGCAGGGCAGCGCTCCGGGCAGGAAAGAGGGGGCTCTTTCCTGCCCCGAAGAGGTCACTAGACCACCAGGGCAGTAGTAAGGTAAGGGGAGGAGGGTGACGGGGTGTGTGACAGGGGGGAGGAGAAAATGTGACAGGGGACGGAGCAAGGGCATGAAAGCGGGCGGGGTGGGTGTGTGGTGGGGGCGGGGCATGTGTCCTTCTTTTTGGGGGACAAAATATGGTAACCCTACCCATAGCACTGCTTAGTAGTCCTCTTAAAGGCATAGAGTGGCAGATACAACTCCAGTCACCTTACTGGGCAGCTTAGATGCCACCAACAAAATAAAGATATCGTCATCATAAGATGAAATAAAATCAAGCAAACCTTCTTTGGTATGAAGGTCCTCACCCTTGCTCACAATTGGGCATCCATCATACAGTTCGGCTAATTTCTCCATCAGGACTATGGACAGCCTTCAATCCTCTCAATTTTGTAACCATCGTTATTTCGGGGATGACACCCACCACATCTCTTCTGAACCCCATACAATCACAGCTTATAAAAAATGACGCTATGGCTCTTTATCGCTACATGCTTGACTTAATCAACACCACTCTCTCAGAAAGCTATTTCCTTAGCCATTGGAAGATGCAATCTTTCACCCCCTGCTGAAAAAAGGTTCCCTTGACCCTTCCCTCCCCTTGAGCTAGTGATTCCCAATCTTTTTACTATGGTGGAACCCCTAAAATATATTTTCATACACCGAGGAGCTCTCAATTTATGTAAACATATATATGTTCATACAGAGAGATTCTACAGTGTAATTTCTTCAGAAATCCCTGGAGAGTCTGAGGAACCCTCGAGTTTGGTGGAACCCAGTTTGGGAATCCTTGAGTTATCACCTTATTATCAACCTCAACATCATTTTTAAGGTCCTTGAAAGAATTATTCTAAACTACAATCACTTCTTGCCAAAACTGCTACATCCGTGTCAATAACACCATAGCCCAGAGACCTGTATCACCTCGTGAGGCAATTCCTGTACTCTAGGAAGTATACCTTCATTGTTTCTCTTGACTCATCCACCATCTTCAGCCCAGTGGATTACCAGCTTCTGCTTTCATATCTTGCTGATCTCAGGCTAGAGGTCTGCACCTTTCTCTCTTCCATTAGTGAGGTAAAAATCATTGCAAAATGGGTGAAACATATGCTCCTCTACACACCTCCAAGGACACTAAGAGGACTTTCACTAACCACACCCTCTCCAAACGACATTACACGATGTGACACCCGCAAGTGAGCCTTCTCCGGAGTAGACCCCACATTCTAGAATGTACTCTCTGAAAGGCTCCGCTTAACACAAGACTATGTTTACTTCAGGAAGCAGGTGAAAGCTTGGCTCTTCAATCAAGCCTTTAATGGAAGAAGTAGCTAATTTGTTAGTCTCACTCACACACACAAGGAGTGACACGGGCTGCACATACTGCAGCAGGACATGTTTATCCACTCATAAGTACATAATTCTACCTCATACGATCACTATACAACTTTGTATTTGTTATCCACCGACTGGGTAAACGCCTTTGACCGTACTATGTAAGCCACATTGAGCCTGCAAATAGGTGGGAAAATGTGGGTACAAATACAACAAATAAAAAAATAAATAAATAAAATAAGTATTACCATATTGGGAAAGACCAAAGGTCCATCAAGCACAACATCCTGCTTCCAACAGTGGCCAATCCAGGTCACAAATACCTGGCAAGATCCCCAAAAAGTACAAAACATTCTATACTGCTTATCCCTAGCTGAGATAATATTTAACCATCTCTCTGACCTCATATGCACCTTTCGTTAAATTAGTCACCTTATTTTCTAACTCCTCTTACTCTCTTACCGATCTATATGTTCCATCTTTGTTTATACCCTACACTGTCAAATAAAATGTTCTATTACGTATCATGTTGACATTGTAAGTCGTATACTATGCCATACTTTGTATTGTTTCTTGAATATTTGTAATGTTGTAATTGTCTATTGTTTATGTTTCATTTATTCTTACCGTGAGTTCCTTCAAAAAAGGCAGTAAATAAATCCTAATTTATTTTTGTTACATTTGTACCCTGCGCTTTCCCACTCATGGCAGGCTCAATGCGGCTTACATGGGGCAATGGAGGGTTAAGTGACTTGCCCAGAGTCACAAGGAGCTGCCTGTGCCTGAAGTGGGAATCGAACTCAGTTCCTCAGGACCAAAGCCCACCACCCTAACCACTAGGCCACTCCTCCACTAGCAATATTCCATGTAGAAGTCGGCCCTTGCAGATCACCAATGTGGCCGCGCAGGCTTCTGCTTCTGTGAGTCTGACGTCCTGCACGTATGTGCAGGACGTCAGATTCACAGAAACAGAAGCCTGCGCAGCCTTCTACATGGAATGCTGCTAGTGGAATAGCAACATTCCATGTAGAATCTCCAATAGTAGCAACATTCCATGTAGAATCTCCAATAGTAGCAACAGAATCTCAATAGTAGCAACATTCCATGTAGAATCTCCAATAGTAGCAACATTCCATGTAGAATCTCCAATAGTATCTATTTTATTTTTGTTACATTTGTACCCTGCGCTTTCCCACTCATGGCAGGCTCAATGCGGCTTACATGGGGCAATGGAGGGTTAAGTGACTTGCCCAGAGTCACAAGGAGCTGCCTGTGTCTGAAGTGGGAATCCAACTCAGTTCCTCAGGACCAAAGTCCACCACCCTAACCACTAGGCCACTCCTCCACGCCACTCTTTTGTGTTTAAGAGATGTCACATGGGGAGGGGGAGGGGGATATGAATACGATGATCTGTGGTCCCAGAATTGAGACTGTTTTCAGCCTGTCTTAGCAGAGAGGACAAATTATTAGCTAACCTCCTCCTGTGCTTTCTCCTGCATACACTGACCCCTCTTCCCCTGCCTCAGATTCTGTGTCTCTCTGAAACAGTATCACTTCCACCCACTGATGTCCTGGCTGTAAATACAGAACCCTGGAAATTAGGAGGGGATCTGGGTGAACCCTGCATACAAATGAAGAAAAGCAGAGAGGGATGGAGGAATCCAGTGGAAACAGGGCACAGGACAGTGAAGGATTTCCCCCCCCCCCCCCCCTCCCTCAAATGTTCATTAATGAGCTAAGAGTACAGGCAGTACTTGGATGGACCTAGCAAACACTGGGGAAACTGGATCAGTTCACCCTCCCTGTGTCAGACTTCTTTTTAAGTAATTTTCCTCTTTCAGTGTCACTGGGTTAAGCATCAAACTCTCCCCCCCTCACCTTCCACCTATAAAGAGTCTGCCCAAAATCGACAGAGTGTCAGGAGACATCCCTACACTCTGAGATAACAACTGAGACTCTTTAACAGGATGATGGTTTGGGGCGTGTGTGTGTGTCCGTGGGCACATCGTGATCACAGGAAAGAAGGCTTTTTCCAGACAAACTTCGAATGCAGTTCCAGTGGAGCTGAAAGGCCGGAGAAGTGACTTACTCTGTCTTTTCCTACCCCTTTCACCGAATCCTTGCAAAGGGTTCACAAAAAAAAAAAAAAGATCAATGTAAAGAGAAGAAGGGGGGAGGGGGGGAAAGAGAAGATAAATTACATATAAAGGTCAATAAACAACCAGAAACAGTCATATTGAAAGAATGGATTTCCTCCAAAAGTCCTACAATCCAACAATGGTGCAGTAAAATGATTGACTATATGAAGTTTGAGTGGAGAGAGGCTAAGTCTGACTCCAGGTTTTCAGAATCTGCCTTCTTTCGTGTTTGGACACCCTTTTGGCAAACGCTCACGCCAGCGGGGAAAGGTCACCTTATGAACATGTGAAACCCTGTGAGAAATTAATGTATATGTTTGCTAACAGGTATCTCACTATCAAGGGAAGGAGGGAGGGGGGAGGGGGGAGGTAGGGAGGGAGAAAATGTGAGCAAATTCCTTGCATTTGGCACAGTTGGTAGACATGTGAAAGTTTTAAATGTTCCCAACATAAGTTGCACTGGTTGTTACAACGAGTTCAAATTTTGTATAATGCTTTATTTCTATACTTACTTGGCTTTAATTGACTATCTGACTCACAATAAACAGAAATTGAAATAAACAACCAGAAACATCCCCTGGCTGGTTAAATCACTTGTTTCGGGCTAATGATTTTCAGCGCCACTTAAATATCACAACAGACTTCTAAACTGTAGGAGGTCCGAGGGCGGAGTCAGCATTTATGCAGTTAAGTGGCAATATTCAAATCTTAGGGCCCTTTTTACCAAAGTGCGGCAAAAGAAGGCCCTCACACTGGCATCGGTGCATGTTTTTCACGCTCGCCGAGCCCCCTTTTTACCGCAGCAGGTAAAAGGGAAGTCCCTGCTCAAAGAGCTCACAATCTAAATATGGAATGTTGCTAGTGGAATAGCAACATTCCATCTAGAATCTCCATTAGTAGCAACATTCCAGAATCTCAAATAGTAGCAACATTCCATGTTCCACTGCACTAACCACTAGGCTACTCCTCCACTAGCAACATTCCATCTAGAAGCCTGCCCTTGCAGATCAGGAACGTGGCCGCGCAGGCTTCTGTTTCTGTGAGTCTGACGTCCTGCACGTACGTGCAGGATGTCAGACTCACAGAAACAGAAGCCTGCGCAGCTGCGTTCCTGATCTGCAAGGGCAGGCTTCTACATTACTACTACTTATCATTTCTATAGCGGAACAAGGCATACGCAGCGCTGTACACCATACATGAAAAGACAGTCCCTGCTCAAAGAGCTGACAATCTAAATAGGACAGGCAAACAGACAGAACAACTAAGAGGTAAGGGAATTAAAGAGGTGAGGATAAAAGGGTACAGGGCAAGTGAGTAGTGGTTAGGAGTCAAAAGCAGAGTTTAGCCTGGATTTGAAAACGGTCAAAGATGGGGCTAGACGTACAGGCTCGGGAAGTCTATTCCAGGCGTGAGGTGCAGCGAGAGAAAAGGAACGGAGTCTGGAATTAGCAGTAGAGGAGAAGGGGACAGACAAGAGAGATTTATCCACAGAACGGAGTACCCGAGAGGGGGGGGGTGTAGGGAGAGACAAGAGTGGAGAGGTACAAGTAAAGCACTTGCTGAATGGCCATTTCGGGAGGGAGCCCTTCCCGCCACCCATTGCGGTAGGGACTCCTGTGCTAACCCGGCGGTAACCAGGCAGCACGCGTCACTGGCCGATTATCAAAGGGTACACTCCAGCGCTACAAAAATATGACGACACGCTAGGGGTAGGAAGTACTGCCGGGTTGCTGCGGTAGCCCCGGCAATACTTCCTGTTTAGCGAGTGGTAAGCCCGCATTGGGCTTACCACCGCTTAGTAAAAGGGGCCCTTAACCAGCTACGTTTAGCGATTAAATTGGACCGCATAAAAATCCTATCTTTACGCCGTGTCGCTGAAGTGGTTACGTGATGAATTTCGCACTTAACCACGTATGAGGTTGCCAGCTGCATTCAATGCTGGTGCCCTGACATGGCCTGGCATAGAATTTCCAGAAATAATGCTGGAAGGCTAAAAAAACAGAGCAGGCAAAAGTAGAGGCTGATCAAAGTCGAGTCACCACTGGAGATATGAATCCAACAGTCTTTATTATAATGAATAACTAAAGGACCCGACACGGGCCGTGTTTCGACGCACACAAGCGTCTACATCAGGGGTCAAACAGTAAACTCTACGGGTAAAAAATAATAGTGATAAAACAAACATAAATGAAAAAATGAACAAACATATATAGCATTGTACAAAACAATAAATTTAAAATCAAATATCAAACACATTATTAAAAAAATAAACATATGGATTGTAAATCATTAAATATTTGTAATATGCTAGAAAATGTATATTAGTCACCACGAAACAAAAATGTTACAAATATAGAAAAATTCCAACACCAATCATCTCTATAAAACACTATATATGCATATCGATGAATGAAACATATATAAAAAATATGTTATAAACAAGAAATTAAAAAAAAATGTTTTTAAAAAATTTTAAAAATGTTTTTTAAACTTACACAGTGGACTATCGATAAATTGCTAGAAATAAAGCCTTCATTACTGCCATGGATCTATGAGATGTTTTATGAGGAACTAAATTATAATGTCATAAATCAAAATTGTAAAAAAAAAGAATTTTTCAATTTTTATTAAGAAACTTTAATAATAATGATCCAATTGGAAATGAAACAAAGAAAAATATAAATGAATCGATAAATAATGTTCCTGTGTGCAAACTGATACTAGCAGAAAATGCAAAATTAAGGTTGTAGAGTTTCTAATATAGTGAATATGGAGTTGATGCCAAACTATTAGTCAAACAAACGCCAAAAATGGATGAATCAAATTAAAAATGAGAACAAAAATGAAAATAAAAATAGAAGTAGAAAAATTGCAAAATGGGATCCAAAAGAAAAATTTTAATACTGATTGTAAAATTGTACTTTAATGATATGCATTAAAAAAAAACAAAAACTTACTATCGTACAAAAATGCAATAGTCAAAAAAAAGTGTCTTGTCTGGACGGTTAAACCAGGGTTTGATTTTGTGAGTATTTATGGACTGCAAATTAGACAGAATGAAAAAAAGTTGAATACCAGCAGCCGTTTTAAATGATGATTGCAGGTGGTAATGATAAACATCATCGGCTTCTACATGAACTTAGAAAAAGCTACGTCGCAATGTGTTTTTTATTATTCGAAAATGCAGAACATAGTAACATAGTAGATGACGGCAGAAAAAGACCTGCATGGTCCATCCAGTCTGCCCAAGACAAACTCATATGTGTATACCTTACCTTGAATTTGTACCTGTCCTTTTCAGGGCACAGACCGTATAAGTCTGCCCAGCACTATCCCCGCCTCCCAACCACCAGCCCCGCCTCCCACCACCGGTTCTGGCACAGACCGTATAAGTCTGCCCAGCAGCATTTCCCGCCTCCCAACCACCAGTCCCCGCCTCCCATCACCGGCTCTGGCACGGACCTTATAAGTCTGCCCTCCACTATCCTCGCCTCCCAACCACCAACCTCTCTTCCCCCACCTGCTCCGTGTGGAAGAAGGTTTTTCTGAGCCTCCTCCATACCGGCACATCTCCAGATCCTCTGCGACATTTGGTATTTACATTGTATTCCTAAAGGCAGCTGTTGCCAGGCGGTCCCTGGGTGATATTTGGAAATCTGTTCTTCATCTGGCATTTCACATGTTAACATATAGTAACATAGTAACATAGTAGATGACGGCAGAAAAAGACCTGCATGGTCCATCTAGTCTGCCCAAGATAAACTCATATCTTGAATTTGTACCTGTCTTTTTCAGGGCACAGACCGTATAAGTCTGCCCAGCAGTATTTCCCGCCTCCCAACCACCAGTCCCGCCTCCCATCACCGGCTCTGGTACAGACCGTAGAAGTCTGCCCTCCCCTATCCTTGCCTCCCAACCACCAACCCCTCTTCCCCCCACCTGCTCCGCCACCCAATTTCAGCTAAGCTTCTGAGGATCCATTCCTGCTGCACAGGATTCCTTTATGCATATCCCACGCATGTTTGAATTCCGTTACCGTTTTCATCTCCACCACCTCCCGCGGGAGGGCATTCCAAGCGTCCACCACCCTCTCCGTGAAAAAATACTTCCTGACATCTTTCCTGAGTCTGCCCCCCTTCAATCTCATTTCATGTCCTCTCGTTCTACCGCCCTCCCATCTCCGGAAAAGATTTTTTTGCGGATTAATACCTTTCAAGTATTTGAACGTCTGTATCATATCACCCCTGTTCCTCCTTTCCTCCAGGGTATACATGTTCAGGTCAGCAAGTCTTTGGTCATACTGATTTTATGTAAAAAGAGTTTTTTGAGGAAAGTAGACATGATCCGTTTTTTTAATGGGTCAGTTCAGCAAGCTGAAGAGTAGTAAATCACCGGGACCTGATGGTATTCATCCCAGAGTATTAATAGAACTAAAAAATGAACTTGCGGAGCTACTGTTAGAAATATGCAATCTGTCCCTAAAATCGAGTGTAGTACCGGAAGACTGGAGGGTAGCCAATGTTACTCCGATTTTTAAGAAGGGTTCCAGAGGAGATCCGGGAAATTATAGACCGGTGAGTCTGACGTCGGTGCCGGGCAAGATGGTGGAGGCTATTATTAAGAATAAAATTGCAGAGCATATACAAAAACATGGACTGATGAGACAAAGTCAGCACGGATTTAGTGAAGGGAAGTCTTGCCTCACCAATCTAATGCATTTTTTTGAGGGGGTAAGCAAACATGTGGACAATGGGGAGCCGGTTGATATTGTATATCTGGATTTTCAGAAGGCGTTTGACAAAGTGCCGCACGAAAGACTCCTGAAGAAATTGCAGAGTCATGGAATCGGAGGTAGGGTATTATTATGGATTAAGAACTGGTTGAAAGATAGGAAGCAGAGAGTAGGATTGCGTGGCCAGTATTCTCAGTGGAGGACGGTAGTTAGTGGGGTCCCGCAGGGGTCTGTGCTGGGTCCGTTGCTTTTTAATGTATTTATAATGACCTAGAGATGGGAATAACTAGTGAGGTAATTAAATTCGCCGATGACACAAAATTATTCAGGGTCGTCAAGTCGCAGGAGGAATGTGAACGATTACAGGAGGACCTTGCGAGACTGGGAGAATGGGCGTGCAAGTGGCAGATGAAGTTCAATGTTGACAAGTGCAAAGTGATGCATGTGGGTAAGAGGAACCCAAATTATAGCTACGTCTTGCAAGGTTCCGCGTTAGGAGTTACGGATCAAGAAAGGGATCTGGGTGTCGTCGTCGATGATACGCTGAAACCTTCTGCTCAGTGTGCTGCTGCGGCTAGGAAAGCGAATAGAATGTTGGGTGTTATTAGGAAGGGTATGGAGTCCAGGTGTGCAGATGTTATAATGCCGTTGTATCGCTCCATGGTGCGACCGCACCTGGAGTATTGTGTTCAGTACTGGTCTCCGTATCTCAAAAAAGATATAGTAGAATTGGAAAAGGTACAGCGAAGGGCGACGAAAATGATAGTGGGGATGGGACGACTTTCCTATGAAGAGAGGCTGAGAAGGCTAGGGCTTTTCAGCTTGGAGAAGAGACGGCTGAGGGGAGATATGATAGAAGTGTATAAAATAATGAGTGGAATGGATCGGGTGGATGTGAAGCGACTGTTCACGCTATCCAAAAATACTAGGACTAGAGGGCATGAGTTGAAGCTACAGTGTGGTAAATTTAAAATGAATCTGAGAAAATTTTTCTTCACCCAACGTGTAATTAGACTCTGGAATTCGTTGCCGGAGAACGTGGTACGGGCGGTTAGCTTGACGGAGTTTAAAAAGGGGTTAGATAGATTCCTAAAGGACAAGTCCATAGACCGCTATTAAATGGACTTGGAAAAATTTCGCATTTTTAGGTATAACTTGTCTGGAATGTTTTTACGTTTGGGGAGCGTGCCAGGTGCCCTTGACCTGGATTGGCCACTGTCGGTGACAGGATGCTGGGCTAGATGGACCTTTGGTCTTTCCCAGTATGGCACTACTTATGTACTTATGTACTTATGTACTAGATTTAAAAAAAAATGTTCACCGTCAGCAGCTGAATATCAACTCCATAGTGCTCCCCAAAAACCAAGTTAAAAAGTCAGTTGATTCTTTATCATTTCCTTAGGTACAGTCAGGGATGCCATCTGAATCAGAGCTTTTAAACTGATGATATTCCCGACAGAGTAATGAGTCTCATCTCCGGTAAGCATGCAAGCTGCTGGCAAGGTTATCCTATCTCTTCCCATAATGCCACCTGCACACGCCATGGCTAAAGATAGCTTTCTCTGCAGAAAGGTTACCTCTCCGCCTCCTCCAGTCCCAAAGTCAGAATCCCTTCCACTATGGCCCAGATCCATGGCTCTGAAAGGAGACAAGCTTTCTACTGTCTGACCGTGTTCCATTGCCCACTCCAGGGACAGCATTACATAAACTCGTAGACTGCAAGAGTTTCGGAATGTGGCTAAAATTAAATATTTGCAAAGGACGTTTTGCCCGCATGGCAGAAAAGCAGGCGAAAGTCACGCAATAAAATAGTGGAAACATGCCTGGGGGGTGAGAGGAATATGCTGATGCAATGTACTGACATTATAACAAAAAAAAAAAAAAATTCTCCTGCACAGAAATGATTAAAATACAACTCAAATGAATATAAAACCATCTTGGTTGCTAACTGAATCCTTTTCGTCTACCAGATAAAATGATCTGTCCCCCAGTTTGACATCGCAGCATGACTGCCAAATATTCTTGTATCGTTTCTTTGCTGTTTTAGGAAGTAATTTTAGAAGTCATTTATGTGCATAATACAAGCTTTTTGATATGTAATTGCTGAATTATATGGAATTTAAAACACCACTATGGCTTTAAATATAGAAATTTCATTCACCTGTCGCTGTTTGTCTTGATTCTAACTCCAAAATATATTTAAAGGGAGGAAAAAAAAAAAGGGACTTCAGACGCTCGATTAACCTGACTACATATTTTGTAGCAGGTATCGTGCTGCTCAGTGTTTTTACTTTGAAAATGGGTTTTATTTTTTTTATTTATTTATTGCATTTGTATCCCACATTATCCCACCTCTTTGCAGGCTCAATGTGGCTTACAATAAATCATGGATAGTGGAAATGAGAGGAGAATTGACATATGGTGTTACAGAAGTAGTTTGGGTAGCATGGTAATGGATAACAAGATAATAACATGACATAAGACATTCTTACATTGCTAGATATGTGTGGGGATTTCACAAGTTTTGGTTTTTATGGTATATCTTGTCGAAGAGATGTGTCTTCAGTTGTTTGCGGAAGTTGGTCAGTTCATAGGTCGCTTTTAGGTTCCGTGGCAATGCGTTCCAGAGTTGCGTGCTCACATAGGAAAAGGTTGATGCGTGCATTAGTTTATATTTGAGGCCTTTGCAGTTAGGGAAATGAAGGTTAAGGAATGTGCGAGACGATCTTTTAGCATTCCTGGGTGGTAGGTCGATCAGGTCCGCCATGTAGGCTGGGGCCTCGCCATGGATGATTTTGTGTACTAGGGTGCATATCTTGAACGCGAGGCGTTCTTTGAGTGCTAACCAATGTAGCTTCTCTCGTAGGGGTTTTGCGCTTTCGTATTTTGGTTTTCCAAATATGAGTCTGGCTGCTGTGTTCTGGGCTATCTGGAGTTTGTTGAGAATTTGCTCTTTGCAGCCAGCGTAGAGTGAGTTGCAGTAGTCTAAGTGACTGAGTACCAGTGATTGTACCAAATTCCGGAAAACGGTTCTAGGGAAGTATGGTTTTATTCTTTTTAATTTCCACATTGAGTGGAACATCTTTTTGGTTATGATTTTCGCATGATTCTCTAGCGTCAGGTGTCGGTCGATGGTGACTCCTAAGATTTTCAGGGTTTCCGAAATTGGTAGATTTAGTTTTGGAGTGTTGATGGTGGTAGATTTGCTAGTATTTTGCTGAGAGGTGAGTACTAGGCATCTGCATTGAGTTTTAATTAATTTAATTTTCTTTATGTAAACTACCTGGCAAGCATCCTCACAGGCACGATCAAGACAGAATCAAAGACCGATTCCAAAGCAGTCCCACCACCAAGACCCTGAAGCAGCTAGACGAAACGCTGGCCAGCGTTGGCTTGGGGCGAGGGGAGCGAAAGAACGAGTCGGAATCGTGGAATTTCCTAAGTGCTGGCAGTTTGAAAGATAAGTGTTTTTTCGAACTGTCTATATTCACTGTATTACCATGTAGAGCAGTTTGTTATATAGTGGAAACACCGAGAGTGAATCCTGAGATTAAGCACTGCATTCGACACTTGTATAATTGTGTGAAGGACATCCAAAAATACCACACACTATAGAAGGTTTTTGGCCAATGATGAACATGGTCATAATCTAGGAGCTCTGTGAGGTCATTTTTCCTTCTTAATTATTTATTTTTATTTTATTTATTGCATTTGTATCCCACATCATGGAGCGGAGGAGTGGCCTAGTGGTTAGGGTGGTGGACTCTGGTCCTGAGGAACTGAGTTCCATTCCCACTTCAGGCACAGGCAGCTCCTTGTGACTCTGGGCAAGTCACTTAACCCTCCATTGCCCCATGTGAGCCGCATTGAGCCTGCCATGAGTGGGAAAGCGCAGGCTACAAATGCAACAAAAATAAAATAGATACTATTGGAGATTCTACATGGAATGTTGCTATTCCACTAGCAACATTCCATGTAGAAGGCTGCGCAGGCTTCTGTTTCTGTGAGTATGACGTCCTGCACATACGTGCAGGACGTCAGACTCACAGAAGCAGAAGCCTGCGCTGCCACATTGGTGATCTGCAAGGGCCGACTTCTACATGGAATGTTGCTAGTGGAATAGCAGCATTCCATGTAGAATCTCCAATAGTAGCAACAGTGGAGGAGTGGCCTAGTGATTAGGGTGGTGGACTTTGGTCCTGAGGAACTGAGTTCAATTCCCACTTCAGGCACAGGCAGCTCCTTGTGACTCCTTGTAACCCTCCATTGCCCCAGGTACAAATAAGTACCTGTATATAATATGTAAGCTGCATTGAACCTGCCATGAGTGGGAAAGCACGGGGTACAAATGTAAGAAAAACAAAACATTTTCCCAACTATTTGCAGGCTCAATGTGGCTTACAATACATCATGAATAATCGACATAATAGAGAAAATATACATTTAGTATAACAGAAGGGTTTTGGGCATCATGGCAATGATAAAACATTATAGATTTACAAGCAAATATTGTTAAGGCAGTTCTGGGTATATGTATAGGAGTTCACATTTGTTGGTCTTTGTGGTATGCTCTGTCAAAGAGATGGGTCTTCAGTAGTTGGTCTTTGTGGTATGTCTCTGTCAAAGAGATGGGTCTTCAGTAGTTTGCGGAAGTTGGCTAGATCATAGATCGTTTTCAAGTTGTGCGGCAACGAGTTCCAGAATTATAGAACGGTACTATTGTTGAATATGTCAAACTTTTTCATCCAGTGGAAATTAGTGTAGTTTGACAGTATCTAACGATAATTGATAATAACCTTTTGTGATTGTGACTGAAAGAATAATGGTCTTTGGACTGAGAATTCAGGGACATATATACAAATAATTTTACACTTTGATGATGAAATATTATGGGAACAAGACTTAAGCAACACACTTAAGTAAAAGAAATAAATAACAAAAATACCACGGTTAGTTTAAGAGCCCATGACGAGAAGAGGCGAGCCGTAGGCGGTCTCCTATATGAAAACACAGTCGCCACCAATGGTCCTTACATTGATTTGATAGTTTATGGGTTATAATCGTTTCTATTTAAATTGTGTTAGAGGGCTGGGATACTTTTGAATTTTGTGTATAAGTGTATAAGCATTTTCTGAGGGCAGGCATGGGAAGGGTTAGCGTTTAAAATACTTATGTTGCCTTTCTGTGGGGTCATTTTATCCTGCAGCGTTAGTCTAAGCAGTCTAACTACCCCCTGCCAACAGGGCTGGGTTTTGAAACTGGAAACACGTTTCTAGTGGCTACTGTTCCTCCATGCCCAGAGTGCTCAAGGATTCTGAAATCTCTTCATTTTTCCAAAAGCCACATTACTCCCCAGATTTAACAAGCATTTCTTTAACAGCTGATTTGCCTGCCAACCTCATCACCAGAGAAGTTTACTTCCTGCAGAGGGAACACGACATTGAAAAACCATGATTGGGCAATTCAAAGAAAGCTCTATGTCTGGCGGATCAACACAAGATATGGTGGAATTAGAAACGGTACAGAGAAGGGCAATGAAAATGATAAAGGAGATGGGACGACTTCCCTATGAGGAAAAGCTGAAGCGGCTAGGGCTCTTCAGCTTGGAGAAAAGACGGCCGAGGGGAGATATGATAGAGGTCTATAAAATAATGAGTGGAGTTGAACGGGTAGATGTGAAGCATCATACTACCCCTCTCCTCAAGACCCTTCACTGGCTCCCTATCCATTTTCGCATCCTGTTCAAACTTCTTCTACTAACCTATAAATGTATTCACTCTGCTGCTCCCCAGTATCTCTCCACATTCGTCCTTCCCTACACCCCTTCCCGTGCACTCCGCTCCATGGATAAATCCTTCTTATCTGTTCCCTTCTCCACTACTGCCAACTCCAGACTTCGCGCCTTCTGTCTCGCTGCACCCTACGCCTGGAATAAACTTCCTGAGCCCCTACGTCTTGCCCCATCCTTGGCCACCTTTAAATCTAGACTGAAAGCCCACCTCTTTAACATTGCTTTTGACTCGTAACCACTCGCCTCCACCTACCCTCCTCTCTTCCTTCCCGTTCACATTAATTGATTTGATTTGCTTACTTTATTTATTTTTTTGTCTATTAGATTGTAAGCTCTTTGAGCAGGGACTGTCTTTCTTCTATGTTTGTGCAGCGCTGCATATGCCTTGTAGCGCTATAGAAATGCTAAATAGTAGTAGTAGTAGTAGTTTTTACGCTTTCCAAAAATACTAGGACTAGGGGGCATGTGATGAAGCTACAAAGTAGTACATTTAAAACGAATTGGAGAAAATTTGTCTTCACTCAACGTGTAATTAAACTCTGGAATTCATTGCCAGAGAATATGGTAAAGGCAGTTCGCTTAGCAGGGTTTAAAAAAGGTTTGGACGGCTTCCTAAAGGAAAAGTCCATAGACCGTTATTAAATGGACTTGGGGGAAATCCACTGTTTCTGGGCTAAGCAGTATAAAATGTTTTGTATATTTTTGGGATCTTGCCGGGTATTTGTGACCTGGATTGGCCACTATTGGAAACAGGATGCTGGGCTTGATGGATCTTTGGTCTGTCCCATTTTTAGGTATAACTTGTCTGGAATGTTTTTACGTTTGGGGAGCGTGCCAGGTGCCCTTGACCTGGATTGGCCACTGTCGGTGACAGGATGCTGGGCTAGATGGACCTTTGGTCTTTCCCAGTATGGCACTACTTATGTACTTATGTACTTATGTACTTATGTACTTAATACTTATGTACATGCTTATCTTTATCTTTCAGCGTTTACCATGTTACTATAACCATCAAACTGTAGTGTTAAAACTGTCACCATAGTTTGGAACTTTCTTTGGGGATCAGCATGGTCGATCTAATCTGCCCAGTAAGGTGACAAGAGTTGTACCTGCCACTCTATGCCTTCGTTACGAGGAGCGTTTCAAACTAACCTTTTCAGGCAGTCATTTTCTAGTGTTGAACAAGAATAGTCAAGGCTACTTCTTAGTAAACTTGAGGTTTTCAGCCTTACACGAGACCCCTAATTTAATTGTAATTACAGAGTTCTAAGTTCCGTGTCATCACGCTCGATTCCTCCATGGTCTGGACACAACACAACTCAGCTGCTTTATATTTAAGCATCAGCTATTAAATAAATTAGTAGCTGGTTGGAGGTATCAAAGTTACATCCGTAAGCAGGAAGTGAGCCAGATGTGTGTTCAGTTTTTGACTCTTGAGGAGAGAAGGGATCAAACCAGTGGAACCGATGTCAAGACCTGCAAAGAAATGAGAGGTGGACTGTTCCGCTGGACTTCCTGCTGCTCTTACCGCTATCAAACGTGTAGAGGTTTTTTCAAATGAAATGACACATTTAGGACTCAAATCTGTAAATAGCGCCCAACGGCAAAACAAAAATGTATGCTAACCTCTTTTGAGCACTGTTTATAGAATAACGCTTAGCGCCAGAATCCGCGCCCAGTCTTGGGCAGCTGAACCCTGGTTTAAATTCCCACGCCTATACGAGGCGTAGGTCCTCTGAATTCTATACCACTGCACGCATATCATAGAAAGGCCCCCGATGTGCACCCATGCCCTTCCCGTGGCCACACCCATGATTGGATCTGTGTCCAAAAATGTACACGCACATCTTGATAGAATAGCGTAAATTTCAATGACAATTAGTGCTGATTATTTATTTGGATTTATTTACCCGTGTACAGTAAGAATAAATCAGACATAAGCAATACACAATTACAGCAGTAAAAATATTCAAATAATTCAAAGTAATGGCATAGTATACTATTTACATGTCAACACAATACGTACTAGAACACTTTGACAGTGTGTAGGGTATAAGCAAAGATGGAACATATAGATAGGTAAGAGAATAAGGGACACATGAGGTCAGACAGATGATAAAATGTTATTAGAAAAGGTGCAGAGAAGGGCGACGAAAATGATAAAGGGGATGGGACGACTTCCCTATGAGGAAAGGCTAAAACGGCTAGGGCTCTTCAGCTTGGAGAAAAGGTGGCTGAGGGGAGATATGATAGAGGTCTATAAAATAATGAGTGGAGTTGAATGGGTAGATGTGAAGCATCTTTTTACGCTTTCCAAAAATACTAGGACTAGGGGGCATGCGATGAAGCTACAATGTAGTAAATTTAAAACGAATCATAGAAAATGTTTCTTTACTCAACGTGTAATTAAACTCTGGAATTTGTTGCCAGAGAATGTGGTAAAGGCGGTTAGCTTTTTTAAAAAGGTTTGGGCGTCTTCCTAAAGGAAAAAAGTCCACAGACCATTATTAAATGGACTTGGGGAAAATCCACTATTTCTGGGATAAGCAGTATAAAATTGTACATTTTTGGGATCTTGCCGGGTATTTGTGACCTGGATTGGCCACTGTTGGAAACAGGATGCTGGGCTCAATGGACCTTTGGTCTTTCCCAGTATGGCAATACTAATGTACTTATGTGTATGTGCGTGCGCGTGTGTTAGGATTTATTTACCGCCTTTTTGAAGGAATTCACTTGGTGTACAGCAAGAATAAGTCAAGCATAAGCGATAGAAAGTAACAGCAGTAAAAATAGTCAAATAACAATACAATGCATGGCATAGAGGGGCATAATTGAACGAAAACGTCTATCTCCATGGGCGTTTATCTCCGAGAACGGGTCCGTGAAGGGGCGGACCGAACCGTATTTTCGAAAAAAATAGACGTCCATGTTTTATTCAACAATTTGTGAGCTGGGCGTTTTTGTTTTTCAGCGATAATGGAAAATGAAAGTGCCCAGCTCAAAAACGAATAAATGCAAGGCATTTGTTCGTGGGAGGGGCCAGGAGTCGTAGTGCACTGGTCCCCCTCACATGCCAGGACACCAACCAGGCACCCTAGGGGGCACTTTTACAAAAACAAAAAAAGGTAAAAGAGCTCCCAGGTGCATAGCACCCTTCCCTTGTGTGTTGAGCCCCCCAAATCCCCCTCAAAACCCACTGCCCACAAGTCTACACCATTACTATAGCCCTAAGGGGTGAAGGGGGGCACCTACATGTGGGTACAGTGGGTTTGGGGGGGTTGGACGACTAAGCATTAAGCAGCACAATTGTAACAGGTAGGGGGGGGATGGGCCTGGGTCCACCTGCCTGAAGTCCACTGCACCCCCTAACAACTGCTCCAGGGATCTGCATACTGCTGCCAGGGAGGTGGGTATGACATTTGAGGGTGAAAATAAAAAGTTGTGAAACATCATTTTTTGTGGTGGGAGGGGGTTAGTGACCACTGGGGGAGTCAGGGGAGGTCATCCCCGATTCCCTCTGGTGGTAATCTGGTCATTTAGGGCACTTTTTGGGGCCTTATTCGTGAAAAAACAGGGTCCAGGAAAAGTGCCCTAAATTCTAGCTACAAACGCATACTTTTTTTCCATTATCGGCAAAAGGCGCCCATCTCTCCTCGGCAGATAACCACGCCCCAGTTCCGCCTCCGACACGCCCCCGTCAACTTTGTACGCTTCCGCGATGGAGTGCAGTTGAAAACGCCCAAAATCGGCTTTCCATTATACCGATTTATTCGTTTTTGTGAGATAAACGTCTATCTCCCGATTTGGGTCGAAATCTAGGCGTTTTTCTCTTTCGATTATAAGGTGGATAGTATACTACTTACATGTCAACACAAATGTTTTAATAGACAGCATAAGCCAAAGATGAAACATATAGATAGATAAGATAGAGTAACTGGAATAAGAAAATAAGGGACTAGTTTAAAGAAAATTACTTTGAACATTGATTGTTAGCACCCAATTATCAGTGCTAATTGGCTCAAGCAATTAAATTGCACGCACAATTTTGAGCGCTATATATAGAATTAGAGAGTTACTTAGTCCAATAGTACATAACGGCAGAGACGGACCAATTGACAATCAATTTCCCGTCCTGTTGTAGCTAAGGATATTTCACAGCTGCCAACTATACAAGTGTGACGGCCTGTGAGGTACCATTCCTTAACTAACCCCCCCTGGTTACTAAACCACGCTAGCGGCTGCCAAGCAGCAATGCCAACATTAGCGCATGGCAGCTACTAGCCTGGCTCAGTAAGTTTTGTTGTCAGCTCTCCTTGGTTTTTTGCCATTTTGGGTGGATAAGCACCCAAGGTCTGAGATTTCAGCCCAACTTATTCTCTGATCCACGTTCAGTGCCATACTGTCATGGTTCAGAACATATGTTAGGCCTCAGGCTTCTTCTACAACCCAGGACACCCCTATTTATGGTTTTTAGGTATTGTGAACAAAGTGTGGTCCAATAAGAGGTATTGTCTGCAGCACCTATTGATTGTATAATATGAAACCTTCGTTCCTTTATAAACACAGAGTAAAATGCCCTCGTTCCCTCTCCTCTGTCATTGATTTTGTGTTGCTTCTAGGTATCATCATTCTGGCCATCGGTTTCCTGTCTGTCAACACAATAACTCAAAAATCAATCGTCAGCACAGACCTGGACTGGTAGGATGGAATAAGCAGACTTTGCAAACAACAAAAATAGCAAGCGGTTTGTGTATCATGATAAGAGCAGATTGAGAAATACGGAGATTGTGCTACATACATAACACAGGAGGAGCCATACTGGGTCAGACCAATGGTCCATCTAGACTAGTATCCTGTTTCCAACAGTAGCCAATCCAGGTCACAAGTACCTGGCAGAAACCCAAATCGTGGCAACATTCCATGTAGAACCCCAAAGAATAGCAAGATTCTGGAATCCTAAAGAGTGACAAGATTCCATGCAGAATCTCAAAGAGAAGCAACATTCCATGTAGAACCCCAAAGAATAGCAAAATTCTGGAATCCTAAAGAGTGACAAGATTCCATGCAGAATCTCAAAGAGTAGCAACATTCCATGTAGAGCCCCAAAGAATAGCAAGATTCTGGAATCCTAAAGAGTGACAAGATTCTATGCAGAATCTAAGAGTAGCAACATTCCATGTAGAACCCCAAAGAATAGCAAGATTCTGGAATCCTAAAGAGTGACAAAATTCCATGCAGAATCTCAAAGAGTAGCAACATTCCATGTAGAATCCCAAAGAATAGCAAGATTCTGGAATCCTAAAGAGTGACAAGATTCCATGCAGAATATCAGAGTAGCAACATTCCATATTACAAATCCCAGGGCAAGCAGTTACTTCCCATGTCTGTCTCAATAGCAGACTATGGACTTTTCCTCCAGGAACTTGTCCAAACCTTTTTTTAATAATTCCCTGGTTTGTGATGGCCTCGCTAGGGAAGGGGTGAGGGCTCGAATTTACAGACCCCTACGCTTCAGCTTTCTCAGCAGAGATTAGTGTTGGATTTATCTTATATTATCTGCTTCTTGCCAGGCTGGGCACCGTGCCCACTTCCACATAATAAGCCCATAGAAGTCCAGGGAAGACTAGATGCTATGGCAGAAATTGCCATCGTTCGGAGAGCACAGAAGTTCAATTACTGAGATTATCAACAGAAATTTTGCCCAAGAAAGTTATTTTAAAAAGTTAAAAAAAAAAAAAAAAAAAGAGGTAAAAAGCAGGTCATTAACTTCCACTTGCTCCTGGGAACTATAAATGCTACCTGGCAATGACTGGCTTCAGGTTTTATTCAGGATGGTGAAGGAAGGGGGGCATTTGCCAGCTTGCTACTGTTTTGGCAAGGGGGTTACTTCCAGAGGCTGAGAGCATCAAACCTTCTCTTCTGCTCCGGGTTGTAAAGACATTAACTGAGAGTAGCAGGACCAGGTAGGTTTCAGGGGCACATTGCAGCTCATTCACATGTAGGATCTGAGAGGTGACAGATAGAGGGGCTGGCACTGACACTGGGGTGGGGATATTTTCCAGGGATGACTTATGGACACAGAAGAGGACACAGGACAAGGAGTCGGAGGAAGCTTGTCCAACCACGAAGAGTCACTAAGAATTGTGAGTCAGAAGCTGCTGATCCCAGAATGAGTCTCTTTCCTTTACAAGAGTTAATTAAGAATACCAAACTTAACAGCATAAACTTACCCATTTTGGGCTATAGGGCTGTCAGTGTATAACTTATATATTCTAGAAAATTAGCCATTAACACTGAACAGCAAGAGACTAGGCCGGGCCCAGGGCCCCCCTGAGGTCGTCGCCGCCGCCGCTCCCCTCCCCCCGCCTCCGAGTCGGCCCCCTGCATTGAAATCATAGCACCTCTCACCTCCATGTGAAAGCGCTGCAGGCAGCAGATCGCCTCCCTTCGGGCCTCCTTCCCTCCCTGTATCCCGCCCTCGTCTGACCTCCTTGTGTCCCGCCCTCGTGGAAGTTACGTCAGACGAGGATGGGACACAGGGAGGGAAGGAGGCCCGAAGGGAGGCGATCTGCTGCCTGCAGCGCTTTCACACGGAGGTGAGAGGCGCTGTGATTTCAATGCAAGGGGCCCGGCGGCAGACGGTCGACGACGGAGGACGGGTGGGACCAGCGCTGGGCCCCCCTTGGAGGCCCAGGCCCAGGGAATTTTGTCCCCCCGCCCCCCCCCCCCCCCCCACCCTCTCGGCGGCTATGGTAGCCAGGAGCCGTTTCTGGCCAGTTAAATATTTCTGATGCTGTTTCACGGTGGTTCTATTGTTTGGTTTCAGTTTGCTGTTTTCGAGTTTGCCTCATTTATTGTGTTTATAATTGTTCTTGGTTATTTTACTGTTATGGTGTTAAACAAAATTGTAGGTTTTATGTTAAACTGTACCTGCTGTAAACCGCCTTGAGTGAATCTCTTCATAAAGGCGGTTAATAAATCCCAATTAATAAATAAATCGTGTTGATTATCAACCCATATATGCTCAGGTAGTATGAATATGTAGGTACCCTCTTATAGAAGTGTTTCTGCACATCATGCGTACATCTGCGAGGCATAACATTGTTCTTGCTGACTTTTCAAAAGTGCTGGCGGGTATGATACAAAGATTATAATCTGTCTCTTTCCAAGAACACAAGGGCTCATTTGTTAGGACTTAATAAGGATCTGGGTTTTCTAACTCATTATAAACCATAAAGTTGTATTTCTCTGTTTCTCTGTTTATTACCCTCCTGTCACCTACCAACACCCATCCTGTTAGAATATCAATGAAATGCTTTGATGTCCCCATGCATACCCCCACCCTCCCACTCTGTCAGACTGTCAAAGTAATGCTTTCATGTTTCTCTTATATATACTGTCATCTACCAACATTTGCTTATTTCCGATCTGAGGAAGAAGGGCAACCTTCGAAAGCTAATCAAGAAATGTATTAAGTTATGTCCAATAAAAAAGGTATCTTATTTTCTTTTCCATGTTTTATTTTGTTTGATTTCTATTGATAACCTTTTAAGAGTGGACTAACACGGCTACCACACCTCTCTGCTTAGGTATATTAGAAACTGACCTCTTTTAAAGGTTCTTAGGAAAAAGAGTGGAGCTGGAGCTACCCAGTCAAATGACACACTGAAAGCACCAGAGTTTTCCAGAAGCATCCACTCATCTATTGTCCTTGCAAAGAATTTATGACCTGACCCACAGAGAGAGGAGATATTTTTAACACATAGTCTACATAGTTTGATTCCGATAGGCTGGCACAAACCATCCAAATACATTTGGCAACCAATTTAGAAGCCGAATTCTTGGCTATCAGTCCAAAGGAGTTAAATTTAGCCCTCTCTGTGTAGATGCACACCTGCCTTGGCCACAACCATGAATTGCCATCAAAACCTTTGTGAGATTTGATCTGGACATAGAAATAGGTATAGATATATGCAGTGGTGTTCCTAGGTCGACTGCTCATAAGCGGACATACTTTTGCGCAGTCCCGTTCATGCACTATGGGCCCCTTTTACCAAGCTATGGCAAAAGGGGGGAGGGGCCTACACTGACATAGACATGTGTTTTTCACACACACCCAGGCCCCCTGTTTACCGCAGCAGGTAAAAGGGAAGTCTTTCTTTCCTGCAGGAAATGGCCGTGGCCGTGCGGCAAGTAAAGCGCTTGCCGCGGGGCCATTTGGAGGGGGGGGGGGAGTCCTTACAGCCACCCATTGAGGTGACAGTAAGGGCTCCTGTGCTAACCCGGCAGTAACTGAATATGATGGCGTGCTAGGGGTGGTAAGTGCCGCCAGGCTGCTGCGGTAGCCCGGTGGTACTTCCTGTTTAGCAAGCGAAAAGCCCATGTTGGGCTTACCGCCACTTAGTAAAAGGGCCCTAAACCTGGCCGCTTACCCCCGGATTCAATATAGCGCGCCTAGAGTTCCGTGCGGTTCTGTGTGTAAATCTAGGCGTATTTTATAACTACACATGTAGACGCATTATTAACAGCTCTTAACCAATAACGAGCACCAATTGGCAAAAATTAGAATTTACGCACGTATATTGCTAAGCGTATTATGTAATGTACTGCAGCTGAATTCTAACGGAGCACAGGCAAAAAGGGGAGTGGTTAAGGGGGTGTGGAAGTGGGCATTTTGTGGGTGTTCCAAAGTCTACGTGCATTGTTATAAAACATAGGCCAGAGCGTGTAAATATACACACAGGGATTTAAACCAGTTTTTCGCTGGCTTAAATGGACGCACATAGATTCAGTCACATGAACTACACCTAAGCGTATTCTAAATACTACTGCATTAATTTTAGGAGCCATATATAGAATTGGGCCCTTAAGAGCCGATTATCAGCCCTTAGGCGGCCAAGTGCTGACGCCAGTCCTGGAACGCCCCCAATATAGCTGGCTTTGAGTTTGGCGCTAACCGCAGATTTCAGCAGCACTTGTCGGTTAAGCGCCACTGAAAATTAGCAGCTAGTCCCGACTAAGCGATTTAACTGGTCAGCAGCCGACTAAATCGCTTTGAGTACTGGTCCCAGTTTACAGATATAGTGAAATACGCTTTTTTTCTCCCTCTTCTCTCATCTCCCAAATCCCTCACGCTTTACGTTCCCAGCAGTTATGTTTTAAACTCAGCAGACCTCTGAAAGTTGCAGTCTGTCTGTATTAAATGTCTGAATAAAACATGTGCGTCTTTCCACCCAGTGAGGATGTGTGTGAAGAATTTGCTGAGCTAAGCAGGAGTCACAGCTGGACAGAATCATCCTTCTACTAAAAGCTTTGGCAACTGTTTGCAGACATAGTTCAAGGAGTCGAGGGCAGATATTCTGAGAGCTAATGGGCCTAAGGTACAACGGGCCCATTATTCAGACCGCGGGAGTTATGTTGAGCCCGGATATTCAATACAGAGCTGTTTCTGGTGACTGGCATCAAATATCAGGTTTATTTTTGGCCGGTTCAAACTTAACTGGCCAAGCCGTTATTCAGCTCTGGCCGGTTGAGTTTGAACTGGCCCAACGATAGGCCTGGTGGTATCCACACAGTCAAATATGGCTGCCAAACATGCGTTGAAAATCGGTGGCTAGCCGGTTATATCACGCGATACCACTGGCTAGCTGCTAACCGTGAATTTTCAGCGGGTCATAGTACATTTAACCAGCCAGGTGCCAATCCTGGCCACTTAAATGCTTTTGAATGTCGGGGGGGGGGGGGGGGGGGGAAGAGAAAATGTCTTATCTTTACAGCCTTTTCATTTGCATCAAATGTTTCTTGCAAATATTATCCAGGAAGTGAACTTCTAGCCATAGTTATTTTGTCCTCAAAACCTTCTCATCATTAGACGCATCCAGAACATGATCCAGTCTAACCCTCTCCTAAGGGAAATGTAGTTCTCATGGAAGTCACTGGATGTGGGCCTGGAAGGAGCATGGGCATGTCAGCGGGTGTGGTCCTTGGGAGACGCCTGAGCAGGTCAGGGGCGTGGGCCTGGGAGGACCATGGAACTGGGAGGAGCGTAGGCAGGTCAAGGGGCGTGGGCCTGGGAGGAGCGTGGGCAGGTGAGGGGATGTGGGCAGGTCAGGGGGCACATCTAGCTCTTATGCACAGATCATGGAATTCTCCTAATAGGTGCGAGTATTGACACCAGTCATTGAGCTAGGGTAAGGGCTGCGTGTAACTGCGGGCGTATTCTATAATGGCAACTGTGAGCGCAATTGCTGTTCTAGAACCTGTACTTAGTACGCATCATCCTGGTGCCTTCCCTTTGGCAATCAATAGGGAATTACCCCCTTACTGTGCCCCCGGCACTGCCTCTTCACTTCATGGATAGGGTCAGCTTAACCATTAGGCAAACGGTTATTGGTTCTTTGAGTTTCGGTGGCTGTCAGAACCTTTTGCTTTGTTTCGCCTTCAGCTGCTTTGCTGTGCTGCCCTCTAGAAGCCTGTCGCCCCTGGTGTCCACCTAGTCTGCTCAATGCTTAAATCGACCCCAATTTTACCCCTAGAAACAGCTTTACTTATTACCCCCTTATTTACCTGACTGGACAATACATTGAGGAATTCCCTTTCCAGACTGGGACATATGGGAAGCAGACAGGTACTTTAGGTTCATTTGCCGCCACTGGGACTTTTCTACCCTATAAGCGCCCCCCCCCCCCCTTTCAGCCTGATGAGTCTTTGGGTAATACGTGGAAACTAGAGCTTCTGGGTCTCCTTGGTTCAAAGCTGTACAGAGGGCTGCGGGCGCTGCTGTAAAACTAGATGTTCCGAATAGAGCGACCCAGTCTGGGATTTACTTAACTACACAAATGCCCTTTACGTCTACAGGATCAGGAAACAAAAAGTCCATTCCAGAAGCACCCCATCCTACCCCCCTCTCCCCTGACACAGGCAATGACCTCAAAGAAGAGAGATCAGAAAGTAATCAGATTGGCAAAAGAAACCCACAACCAAGGTGAAGGTCTGTTTTCCAGTGGGCTGAGGCGATTGCTCCAATTTAAAGAGGGAACCTCAACCCTTTCCGAGAGACTCAAAAACCTACAGCTTAACCAACCCCTTACTACAATCAGAGCAGGAAGAACAAAAATACTTCTGGGTACAAAGGGGAATTCTAAATTGTCTGGGGAGAGGGGGGGGGGGGAAGAGAGAGGGGTATCTAAGAAACTTGTTCCTTAATGTTTAACCCTGTCACTGCTGTCCACAGATGCAGTTTGGGAGAAGGCATGGGGGAAAGCGGCCCCTTAACTGCTTCAGGCAGTGGAGCTGAACTGGACCCCCTCCCTACCCAGTGCCCCTCTCCCAAACTATGCTGCCTGACAGACAAACCTAAGAATGCTGCAGGGTTTGAGGAACTGTCAAACACTTTGTGGCAGATCAGAAATTATAATTTGCCCCAGCCAAGCCAGTCTGCAGAACCACGAAAGCCACACCCCCCCCATCTCTTTCTAACCGCTAGGGCTGGGGGGGGGGGGGGGTGCATCAGAAGGATCGCTTCCCTCATGAATAACACTGAAGCATCTGATTTGATATGGGAGGGGTGGATGGAGTGAGAGAGGGGCTTTGTATCTTTTCCAAGCATCAGCAGCACCAACAAGCCTGTAGAGAACAGGCAAGAAATTACAAGACCTTGCCAGATTTTGAAGAAAAACAAGCGGTGTAATGACCACAGAGAATGAGATGTACAGAGAGAGAAACTGGTCTAAAATGAGACAATATTTCAGAGCCAGGTCTGCTCCCAGGGTTCCCACAGAAGAGGGTAAAAAAAAAAAAAGTATATCTTGCTTTTTAAGGGTGGGGGGGGGGGGAGTGGGATGGTCAACAGATTTCGTACGGCTTATTGAGAATTTACTATATCATCTTTAATATTTCTATGGGCTTTTGACTGCAGAGAACTGCTCTTTCAAAATGCCCCGTCCTCCTCCCCTCCCCCATCTAATGTGGGGAAATGAATTTATGGGAATGGAGCCCAAACTTCACACACACACACAGACCCCTATAAATGTACATCCTCTTTCCCCTTCTCCAGAACATATATACTTTTTTTCTGTGACGATGAGGGCAGCGTTGTGTCCAGCCTGGTAGAGTACATGTGGCTATTTTCCTTTTTAACCCTCCGTACGCAATTCCCAGTGGGGCGTTTGCAGAAGATTGCATGTGCTCACATACCGATTACCGCAAGTTTCTTCCAGACAAGTCTCCACCTTAATGTCCACATTTATGGACACAAACTATTGCACGTATGAGGCAACTTTTCAGAAAGATTGTGGATGCTAAATGCAACATAAAATTACCCCTCCCTGGCATCAGTGAAGGAGTTTGCTTAATGTTGGGAGGTGCTCAAATATTCACAGAACTGGCAGTTATGGTACTGCACTTTATTTAATTACCGCAGCAGGGATTGTACTCATCAAGGGGGAACTGTAACATAGGTGCCACCTTTTCAAATTGATCAGGGGTGCAACTGCAACATAAAATTACTCATCGCTGGTCAAAGAGAAGGCACTGGCTCAATAGTGGGGTGCTCAGCTCCCACTGCACCCACTGAGATGGCACACTTAGAGGGGCATAATCGAAAGGGACGCCCAAGTTTTCCTCAGGACGTCCCGGCGAAGGGGTGGGGAAACCTGTATTATCGAAACAAGATGGACGTCCATCTTTTGTTTCGATAATACGGTCGGGGACGGCCAAATCGCAAAATTTAGGTCGACCTTAGAGATGGTCGTTCCCGATTTTCGGCGATAATGGAAACCGAGGACGCCCATCTCAGAAACGACCAAATCCAAGCCATTTGGTCGTGGGAGGAGCCAGCATTCGTAGTGCACTGGTCCCCCTCACATGCCAAGACACCAACCGGGCACCCTAGGGGGCACTGCAGTGGACTTCAGAAATTGCTCCCAGGTGCACAGCTCCCTTACCTTGTGTGCTGAGCCCCCAAAACCCACTCCCCACAACTGTACACCACTACCATAGCCATAAGGGGTGAAGGGGGGCACCTACATGTGGGTACAGTGGGTTTCTGGTGGGTTTTGAAGGGCTCACATTTACCACCACAAGTGTAACAGGTAGGGGGGGGGTGAGCCTGGGTCTGCCTGCTTGAAGTGCACTGCAGTACCCACTAAAACTGCTCCAGGGACCTGCATAATGCTGTCATAGAGCTGGGTATGATATTTGAGGCTGGCAAAAAATATTTTAAAAGTTTTTTTTTTTAGGGAGGGAGGGGGTTGGTGACCACTAGGGAAGTAAGGGGAGGTCATCCCCCGATTCCCTCCAGTGGTCACCTGGTCAGTTTGGGCACCTTTTTGAGGCTTGGTCGTAAAAACAAAAATGGACCAAGTAAAATCGCCCAGTGCTCGTCAGGGACGCCCTTCTTTTTTCCATTATCGGTCGAGGACGCCCATGTATTAGGCACGGCCCATTCCCACCTTCGCTATGCTTCCGAAACTCATCCCTGCGATGGAAAGCAGTTGAGGACGCCAATTTGGGCGACCCTGGGAGAAGGACGCCCATCTCCCGATTTATGTCGAAAGATGGGCACCCTTCTCTTTCGAAAATAAGCCTGCAAGTCTACATACTTGTCCTAACCTTTCTTGAGGGCAGATACATAGTCTGTCTCCATCACCTTCACCAGGAGGCCATTCCACAAATTCACCACCCTTTCTGTGAAAAAGTAGTTCCTCAACTTACTTTTGAGACTATCCCCTTTCACCTTCATCCTACGTCCCTTCATTGCAGTGCTTCCTTTCAATTGAAACAGACATTCATGCCCAAGAGATATTTAAATGTCTCTATCATATCTCCCCTCTCCTATCTTTCTTCCAAAGTATACCTATTGAGATCTTTAAGTCTGTCCCCCTACGCTTTACGATGAAGACCACTGACCATTTTAGTAGCTACTTTCTGGAGGAACTCCATGCTGTTTATATCTCCAGAACTGCACACAGTAAACGAGGTCTCACCAGAGACTTATAGAGAGGCATCATCGCCTCCTTTTTCCTGTCATTCCTCTCCGTGTGCACCCAATCCAGCATCATGATACAATCTCATCACTATATTTATACTATACAGCATTCTAAACTAAAACACAAAACATTATAGGAGCTCATAATTTAGTCCCATAAAAAAGTATCATCCGTACATTATTGTAACATAGTAGATGACAGCAGAAAAACACCTGCACGGTCCATCCAGTCTGCCCAAGAAATGTGCCACTTTTTTGTGTATACCTTACCTTGATTTGTACCTGTCTTTTTCAGGGCACAGACCGTACAAGTCTGCCCAGCACTATCCCCGCCTCCCAACCACCAGCCCTGCCTCCCACTACCGGCTCTGTTATCCAATCTCGGCTAAGCTCCTGAGGATCCATTCCTTCTGAACAGGATTCCTTTATGTTTATCCCACGCATGTTTGAATTCCGTTACCGTTTTCATCTCCACCACCTCCCGCGGGAGGGCATTCCAAGTATCCACCACTCTCTCCGTGAAAAAATACTTCCTGACATTTTTCTTGAGTCTGCCCCCCTTCAATCTCATTTCATGTCCTCTCGTTCTCCCACCTTCGTATCTCTGGAAAAGGTTTGTTTGCGGATTAATACCTTTCAAATATTTGAACGTCTGTATCATATCACCCCTGTTTCTTCTTTCCTCCAGAGTATACATGTTTAGTTCAGCAAGTCTCTCCTCATACGTCTTGTAACGCAAATCCCATACCATTCTCGTAGCTTTTCTTTGCACCGCTTCGATTCTTTTTACATCCTTAGCAAGATACGGCCTCCAAAACTGATTAATTTATTTTTCATTCTGTGCACTCAAGGAGCCGCACTTCTTTAACCGTTATTTATATTGTACTATAACCTGCTCCTGAATCTCTCCGACATATGGCTGAGTGCAGCTTGACACAATTGATGCTAGGATTCAAAGAGGCATATTTTCAAAGCACTTTGGGAGGCTAAGTTCCATAGGTTTCTATGGAACTTTGGGAGGCTAAGTGCTTTGAAAATGAGCTTGATAGTCCTCCAGAGCCCCTTTGCTTTCTACTCCAGCAGTTCCCTGGTTTCTACCAAGACCCCAACACAACGCCTACAGCTACAAGGATCCTTGTCAACGGGCTACAGACTATGGCTCTTTCCAGAACCTGGGACATGTACACTCTGAATCGGGTCAGTAGCTACCACCATTGAGACTTCTTTTCACTAGTGTCACCAGAGTATCTCTAGGAGGTCTGCATGACAATGGTAGACGTTCGAATGAAGGGTCCGTAAGTGAAGTGCCAACTTGGAAAAGGCTGCCAGAAGCTGTGAAGGGAGGGTCACTCTCAGAAGATCCAGGAGTGGCTGCAAGTGGGCCCCCTAGAGGATGCTTGGGCAGAATCTGTGTCACCAGCACCACGCAACCCCATGCAAAGCCTCTTTCATTATTTTGAGACCAAGCTCTGGGAGACGAGGCACAAAGGGCTGGAAATGGAGGCCAGGAGGAAAAAAAAACCTTTTCCACCGTTGCAAAACAGTGCTCTTCGGTCCACTTTGAACTGGCACCAGACTCAGACAGTGGATTCCGGCCAGCAGGAGGGGGAAGGACAAACAACCTCTGTGCCTATTGCAAAACTGATCAGGAAAAACTGAAAGGCTCGGCCAATTAGTGTACAGTGTAAATAACCCCTTGGAAAGGTTTATTTCTGGATGAAAGCTAATTCTCTTAGGTACAAGGCTAGTTTAAATTTGAAAATGTACTCTCCTGAGAAATGCACAGAAAGAGAAACCTACGGGTCAATATTCAAAGCGATTTATCTGGCCAGAAACAGCTCCTGTTTGGGGCCAACGGGTCATTTTCAGTGGCAAAACCAATTAATGCTATTGAAAATATCCGGTTAGCGCTTAAAAACAGCTATTTTGGGGGTGGAGTCAGCCAGGGGCAGACAGAGTGGTCGGGGCCCACCGCCCGGCCGCCACGACACTCCCTAACTGCTGCGCTGCTGCCCCCCTACTGCTGCAGCCGACGCCCCCGCTGCCCCGGTTCTACCTGAAGGGCCCTGGTGGTCTAGTGGTCTCTGCGGGGGGGGGGGGGGGGCAGGGAAGAAGCATGCTCTTTACTGCCTGCTGTGCTGTCGCTATTCCCCCACCTGTCGGCACCACCACGTTTTCAAAATGGCAGCTGAGACTCTCGCAGGGAATCCTGGCCATTTTTAAAATACAGCGGTGCCGGGCAGGGGGAATAGTGGCAGCACAACGGGCAGGAAAGAACATGTTCCCCCTCCCCCCCACCCCCCACCCCTTTAAAGGTAGGACCAGGGAGGGCTGTAATGTGCGGCAGGTATCCAGGCAGAGCCTCTGGGTCCCCTAGAGCCTCTCTGGACTCTGCCCAGTTGCCCGAATGGTCAGTCCGCCCCTGGAGTCAGCAATTGGCAAGTTACGTCAGACGAGAGCGGGACAAAGGGAGGGAAGGCCCGAAGGGAGGCGATCTGCAGACTGCCGCTGCCGCGCTTCTTTCACACGGAGCGAGGTTGAGATGAGGCGCTATGATTTGAATTCAGGGGGGCCCGGCCCTGTGGTGGACGGAGGGGGGACGGGTGGAGGGGACGGCGGCACCGGGCCCCCCTTGGAGGTCCGGGGAATTTTGTCCCCCCTGCCCCCCCTTCTCGGCGGCTCTGGAACCAGCCACCTCTGGATTGCAAGACTGGTGCTCTAACCACTAGGCCACTCCTCCACAACCTTGTTTTAGATTGGTTTTTAAGTTGCAAGGGTGTTTTTTAGTTATTTATTGTTCTAACGAGCTGTGGAGGACATTTGTTTTTTTTACAATGTAATCCCCTTTTTGCTCTTATCTGCTGGAACAGATGTAGTGAAGTCTGTCCAGCTGGGTCATCCAATCAAATCCCTGTCACTTTTAGTTAAACGAAGTTTCCAGTCACTTTTTTTGTGTGTTAATTTATTAATATGGATGTGAAGTGACTTTTGCTTGAGAGGTTTTTACTTCTGAATGTGACTCTCTCAGTTATATAATTTCTGTTTTAAGTATATTTATTTGTGTGTTTGATCTTTTTAGTAACTCTGCCCCTGACGCACCCGTTTCTCAGGTGAAACACAGCCATGTCTGAGAAGTTCTGAGAGAAGAGGACATTTCTCCGGGTAAGTGAACTTTTTTTTAATTCTGTATTTTAGTGATTTAAAGGTTGGGGTTTGAAAGAAGTATTGTAGGTTTATTGATAAAGACAGTTAGAATTTAAAAAAAAAATCAAAATTTATTAACTAGTCTCCATACCCTTTTCCTCATAGTTTTAAAACTTGAACTTTCTGCCACAGCTGCATTAACAGATAGCATCTAAAAGGCATAGCAGGGCCTAGTTTAGTCTTCATTAAAAAAAAAAAAAAAACACGAAGCAGCAGCAAGCTTTATTAACTAGTTTCCGTGGAGGGGCATAATCGAACAAAAACATCTATCTCCATGGGCGTTTTTCTCCGAGAACGGGTCCGTGAAGGGGCGGACCGAACCGTATTTTCAAAAAAAATAGACATCCATGTTTTATTCGACAATTTGTGAGCTGGGCGTTTTTGTTTTTCAGTGATAATGGAAAATGAAAGCGCCCAGCTCAAAAACGAATAAATCCAAGGCATTTGTTCATGGGAGGGGCCAGGATTCGTAGTGCACTGGTCCCCCTCACATGCCAGGACATCAACCGGGCACCCTAGGGGGCACTTTTACAAAAACAAAAAAAAAAGGTAAAAGAGCTCCCAGGTGCATAGCACCCTTCCCTTGTGTGTTGAGCCCCCCAAATCCCCCTCAAAACCCACTGCCCACAAGTCTACACCATTACTATAGCCCTAAGGGGTGAAGGGGGGCACCTACATGTGGGTACAGTGGGTTTGGGGGGCGGTGTGGAGGGCTCCCATTTACCAGCACAAGTGTAACAGGTGGGGGGGATGGGCCTGGGTCTACCTGCCTGACGTCCACTGCACCCCCTAATAACTGCTCCAGTGACCTGCATACTGCTGCCAGGGAGGTGGGTATGACATTTGAGGGTGAAAATAAAAAGTTGTGAAACGGCATATTTTGTGCTGGGAGGGGGTTTGTGACCACTGGGGGAGTCAGGGGAGGTCATCCCAGACTCCCTCCAGTGGTCATCTGGTCATTTAGGGCACTTTTTGGGGCCTTAATCGTGGAAAAACAGGGTCCAGGAAAAGTGCCCTAAATTCTCGCTAAAAACGCATATTTTTCTTCCATTATCGGCGAAAGGCGCCCATCTCTGATCGCCCGATAAGCACACCCCAGTTCCGCCTTCACCACGCCTTCGACACGCCCCCATCAACTTTGTCCGCATCCGCGACGGAGTGCAGTTGAAAACGTCCAAATTCGGCTTTCGATTATACCGCTTTATTCGTTTTTGTGAGATAAACGTCTATCTCCCGATTTGGGTCGCAATATAGGCGTTTTTCTTTTTCAATTATAAGCTGGATAGTGAACAACCCTTTTCCCCATAGTTTTAAACTGAAACTTTCTTCTACAGGTAGAAACTTAAACTGCAACAGCCAAGAGCATTAAAAGGATAGTAGCAGGGCATAAACTTCGTCTTAAAAGAAAGTCACTGTCTGTTCATTGCCTGGAGGAGAAGTAGCAGTGCTACTGACCTAAAAGGCAGACGATCAGAAGCAAACGGGGGGAACTAGACACCGTTAGTGCTGGACTAGGGCCTATGTTTGCCTAAACCAGGGGCGTAGCCAGACCTCAGCAGGAGGGGGGGTCCAGAGCCCAAGGTGGGGGGGGGCACATTTAGCCCCCCTCCCCCAACCGCTGACCCCAGCCACCGCCGCAAGGTACCTTTGGTGGAGGGGGTCCCCAACCCCCATGAGCCTTGGTCATCTTCAGCGCCGTTCTCTGGCGCGTTCGCTGATCTGTGCTGTGAGTCCTGACGTCCTGCACGTGAACGTGCAGGACGTCAGGACTCACAGCACAGATCAGCGAATGAAGAGTAAGGCTGACAGGGATTGGGGACCCCCGCCAGCAAAGGTTCCATGCGGCGGCAGTGGCAGCAGGTCGAACGTGGCGGGGGAGGGTCAGCGGGGGGTGACAAAAGTAGAGAGGGCCAAGACTAAATCTGTGGGGGCCTATGCACCCATAGCCCCACCTAGCTACGCCCTGGCCTGAACCCCAGGTTCAGAGGGAGAATTAGAGACCTGTTTCTGTTTTCTTCACTAAACCTTAAAGCAAATTAGACCAAGCAGTGGCAGGGACTGGGTTTAGTAATGCTTGGAATAAACTCCCTGAGCCCATACGCCAGGCCCCCTCCCTGCCCATCTTCAAATCCCTACTCAAAGCCCACCTCTTCAATGTTGCCTTTGGCACCTAACCACTTTACCTCTATTCAAGAAATCTAGACTGCCCCAACTTGTCATTTCGTCTGTTAGATTGTAAGCTCCTTTGAGCAGGGACTGTCCTTTTTTGTTAAACTGTACAGCGCTGCGTAACCCTAGTAGCGCTCTAGAAATGTTAAGTAGTAGTAGTAGTATTACATATAGCAGTGATTTAACCAGAGCTGAGATTGTGATGTCATAATGCCTCATTCCACCAATGCCTAAGAGCCAACCTCATCAGTGATGTCACAATGGCTCGACTGTCCTATACTTGGCCCACTTCCCCCCTTAGTGTGAAGAGTTTGTCTCTGATATCCAGAGCTGAGATTGTGATGTCATAATGCCTCATTCCACCAATGCCTAAGAGCCAACCTCATCAGTGATGTCACAATGGCTCGACTGTCCTATACTTGTCTCACTCTTATCTATTAGATTGTAAGCTCTTTGAGCAGGGACTGTCTCTCTTTGTTAAATTGTACAGCGCTGCGTAATCCTAGTAGCGCTCTAGAAATGTTAAGTAGTAGTAGTAGTAGTATTACATATAGCAGTGATTTAACCAGAACTGAGATTGTGATGTCATAATGCCTCATTCCACCAATGCCTAAGAGCCAACCTCATCAGTGATGTCACAATGGCTTGATTGTCCTATACTTGTCTCACTCTTATCTATTAGATTGTAAGCTCCTTGAGCAGGGACTGTCCTTCCATGTTAAATTGTACAGCGCTGCGTAACCCTAGTAGCGCTCTAGAAATGTCAAGTAGTAGTAGTAGTAGTAGTACAACTGGTAAATATTTCGATAGCAGTAATATGCCAGAATTCTTCCATAAGCAGAACATCATAGTGTAATTCACAGGCTCTTAAGTTTACACTATTCTGTAGTAATTATTATGATCTGAAAAAGACAAAGGTGATTCCTTCTGCCTATGTTCAATGCAGCTGTGATGAACCCTTTAAGCATTTCTTTAAGGAAGTAAATAAACATGTGGACAAAGGTGAGTCAGTTAATATTGTGTATTTGGATTTTCAGAAGGCATTTGACAAAGTACTTCATGAAGGACTCCCGAGGAAAATGGAGAGTCATGGGATAGGAGGCAGTGTCCTACTGTGGATTAAGACAGGTTAAAGGATAGAAACAGAGAGTAGGGTTGAATGGTGAGTATTCTCAATGGAGAAGGGTAAACAGTGGGGTTCCTCAGAGGGCCTGTGCCGGGGGGAGGGAGGGGGGGCTGCTTTTTAACACGTATAAAAACGATCTGGAAACAGCAATAATGAGCGAGGTGATTAAAATGTGCAGTTGTTCAAAATTGTAAAATCACAAAAGGATTGTGAAACATTGCAAGAGGTCCTTGCAAGACTGAGATCCAAATGGTATACGACACGTGAAGGGGCATTTTCGATACGACATCTAAATCGGATTTTGGACATTTTGCTGAAAACGTCCGTAAATCAAGTGGCAAACATAGCAATTTTCAAACCTGAAAAACATCCATCTTTTTGTTTTGAAAATGCCCATTTCCTAGACGCTTTGTAGGTGTTATGTGCTCAGTGCATTTTTCGTTTGTGACCATTTAAAAAAAAAAAACCAAGGGGAAAAAACACACAAAAACAAGCCATTGGGATCATTCTTAGTAGACTGGCCACACAGGCATCCCAGGGGGCACTGCAGTGGACTTCACATAAAAGGTCCCAGGTACACATTTCGCCATTATATTATATGGTGAGCCCTCCAAAATCCACCAAAAACCTACTGTACCCAACTATACACCACTACAATAGCCCTTATGGCTGCAGGTGTCACCTATATGTGGGTGCAATAGGTTTCTGGTGGGTTTTGGAGAACTCACACTTTTCTCCACAAGTGTAAGAGATAGTATGGGATATGGGTAGGGTTACCATATTTGGTCTCCTCCCCCCCCCAAAAAAGAGGACATATGCCCCGCCCCACCACACCCCACCCCCTTTCACATATTCCCCTCCCCCCTGCCACACACCCCGTCACCCCCCTTCCCTTACCTTACTCTACCGCCCTGGTGGTCTAGTGACCTCTTCGGGGCAGGAAAGAGCCCCCTCTTTGCTGCCCTACATCCTGTTGCTGATCTCGGCGCCGATTCAAAATGGCCACCGAGAGTTGAAGTCTCGCGCGGTTGCTTCCCCTCTCGGTGGCCATTTTGAATCAGCGCCAAGGTTAGCAACAGGATGCAGGGCAGTGGAAGAGGTCGCTAGACCACCAGGGCAGTAGAGTAGTAAGTAAGGGGAGGGGAGGGCCGGGAGGCTAGCATAGGACAGCCCGCCAACCTGCCCGTTTGTCCAGAAATCCAAATGGGCAGATTGGCAAAACCCACCCGGTTGCCCGGACATGTCCTCAAAAAGAGGACATGTCCGGGTAAATCCGGACATATGGTAACCCTAGATATGGGCCCGGGTCCCCTTCTCTACAGTTCACTGCACTGACCTGCTTACTCCTTTAATAGGACTGGACATATCATCTGATGCTGTCATAGAGGCTGGTATGTACTGTTTCTTTCACATCTTTGGGGGGGGGGGGGTGGGAGGGGTCATGCCTTAATCCCTCCAGTGGTCATTTAGAGCATCTTTTTGTGACTTAGTCATAATTGAAACAGTTCTAGACCAAAAACATCTTAACCTTTAGCCTTGGATGTTTTTGCTTTGTTCCATTATGGCGGAAAAAATGTCCAGGTTTAGAGAATGCTCAAATCCCACCCCTGACATGCCCCTTGTGACCTGGATGTATTGCTGATGAACTGCATAGAAAAAAGGTCTTACAGATCGGTTTTGAAAATGGCTTTTAGACAACAACAACAAAAATCCACCTGCCGCTTTATGGATGTTTTTCTGTTTCGAAAATGAGCCCCTTAATGTGAGCGAGTGCAAAGTGATGCACGTAGGAAAGAGGAACCTAAACTATAGCTACAAGATGCAAGATTCCACATTAGGAGTCACTGACCAGGAAAGGGATCTGTAGATGTTTTAGAGAAGGAGCCTTGCCCAGTAGCGACAGCGTACCTCGGAGGTAGGAAGTTCGTCTTTCCACAGCCAATTCTGGTTTGCTACCAGCTCATTTTTTCCAGAAGATTGTTATATCTTCCAGAAATTATTTAATCAGCAACATACAGGGACTCCTGAGGCAGGCCTGAGCGGCTGAAACACAATTCGTGTCGAGTCCACATTTTAAGAATTAAACTTATGCTGTGAACTTTGTAGAGTCCAGTAGAAGTTTTTTTTGCCATAATCTTTTCTGTCTCCTTCGCTGTGACTTTTTCCTTTGTCACTGTTGACGATGCATTGAAACGCTCTGCTCAATGTGCAGCGGCGGCAAAGAAAGCAAATAGAATGTTAGGAAATATTAGGAAAGGAAAGGAAAACAAAACTGAAAATGTTATAATGCCTTGCCATCACTCAATGGTGCAACCCAGTGGTGTGCTGGAGCAGGCTCTCACAGGCTCGCAAGAGCCGGTTGTTAAGTTTTTAAGAATTTTGGGAGCTGGTTGTTAGATTGTAAGCTCTTTGAGCAGGGACTGTCTTTTTTCTACGTTTGTGCAGCGCTGCGTACGCCTTGTAGCGCTATAGAAATGCTAAATAGTAGTAGTAGTAGTAGTAAACTAGGGCCCTCCATGGCTACTTTAACAACTGGCTCCCACAATTTGGGCTTGGGCCCCCTGCTGAATTCTCTTTTACTTTGCTGGTGGGGATGCTGAGCCCTGCCAGCCAAGTAAATAGACTGCTGCTGCTCCCCGCTCCTTGTTTCCAGCTCTGAGCAGCAGGCTGGGACTTCTCCAGCATGCTGCTCAGAGCAAGACGTTGGGAGTGGTGGCAGTCCATTTATTGGCTGCCAGCAAAGGACTGCCTAGCGTGCCCGCAGGAAGGGAGGGAGGGAGGAGAGAGAGGCAAGTGTTGCTCCCCCCCACCTGGCCACCCCTAGCCCTTCCAACTGCAGAGCTGGCTATGTCTGGAGACAGAGCCTGTTGTTAAAAATTTACCAGCACACCCCTGGTGCAACCGCACCTCGAATACTGTTTGCAGTTCTGGTCACTACGTCTCAAAAAAGATATAGCGAAATTAGAAAAGATACAGAGAAGGGTTGCAAAAATGATAAAGAGGATGGGACAACTTCCCTATGAGGAAAGGCTAAAGCGGCCAGGGCTCTTTAGCTTGAAGAAGAGACAGCCAAAGGGAGATATGATAGAGGTCTATAAAATAATGAGTGGAATGGGTAGATGTGAATCACTTAAAGTGTTTACTTCTTCCAAAAATGCAAGGACTAGAGGGCACGCAATGAAACTACTAAATAATAATTTTAAAATAAATCAGATAAAATATTTCTTAACTCAAGGTATAATTAAATTCTGAAATTCATTGCCAGGGAATGTGGTTAAAGCAGTTAGCTTAGCAGGGTTTAAAACAGGTTTGGACAGGTTCATAGTAGAAAAGTCCATAAGCCATTATTAAGATGGACTTGGGAAAATCCACTGCTTGCACCTGGGACAAGTAGCTCAAAATCTGTTTTACTCTTGGGATCTTGCCAGGTACTTCTGATCTAGATTGGCCACTATTGGAAACAGGATACTAGACTTGACGGACCTTTGGTCTGTCCCAGTATGGCAACACTTATGTTCATTTTCTTCAGCAACAAGCCGAAAAGCAGATGACTGGATCCCTGTGCCAACCCGGCCACAAGATTTGTACTGTACGCTGATGACACCACAAAGACATCTCTGTGGGTCAAGGCTGGAAAAGAAACCCAGTGACACACACAGAGGGTCACAAGACTCAGATACAATGAGCCTGCCTTAGTCACATCCCCAGCCTGGACAGTGTGTGTGTAATTCTGTGCAAAGGGGAATGTCCTGTATGGCCAGCTTGACCTAAAACCTATATTTATAAGACGTTTCTCAAGCTAGGGGTTTAGTAAAAAAAAAAAAAAAAACCCAAGAGATTCAGTTGGTACCACTGAACCTCAACCAACAATTTTTGTACCAAAATAAGTTTCAATTTAGCATTTCTGTAATTTATGAATAATGTGTACAGAAAACTAACACATAAAAGTCAACATGGAAAGACATTTGCATAATTTAATGAATGAACATTTTAAAATGTCCAAAGCAATGCAGCAATAGTGAAGAAAGACACTTCATGAAGAAAGACACTCCCATTCCATTTAGAAGGACGATCTTTGAATGTTAATCTCCCCAAAACAGAAATACTTTTTAATAAGACCATGTTATCAAAATCCCTTCCAATGCGTTCCTTATAGGAATTCAAGTATTTCCATACTGGGTCAGACCAAGGGTCGAGCAAGCCCAGCATCCTGTTTCCAAGAAAGGCCAATCCGGGCCACTTCTGAAGGTGAATTTCTTCGTGTTGCATTAACCCCTTTGTGAGAGTGCTATACAAGAACTTACTTAAATCTTTATTACCCAAGTTGCAAAGGACTCAAGTATAAATCACTTTATGCATCCAGCTTCTCCTACATAAGTACACAAGTGTGGAACGCACTACCAAAAGCTGTGAAAACAACGTATGACCACCTTAATTTCCGAAAAGCATTAAAGACCCACCTGTTCGAAAAGGCATACGCTACGGACTAGGGTTACCATATTTTGTCCTCTGGAAAAGAGGGCACGTCACGCCCCTGCCCCACCCACACCAGGCCCCTTTCACATCCTCACCCTGCCCTCTCTCACCCCGCCCCCTGTCACATATCCCCCTCCCCTCACTTAGTATCTACTACCCTGGTGGTCTAGTGACCTCTGAGGCAGGAAAGAGCCCTCTCTTTCCTGCCCAGAGTGCTGCCCTTGCCCTGCATCCTGTTGCTGTGACGGTCTTGGGATTCAAAATGGCCGCCAAGAGTTGAAGTCTCACAAGGCCGCTTCAACTCTTGGCAGCCATTTTGAATCCCGAGACCGTCACACAGCAACAGGATGCAGGCAAGGACAGGGCTCTTTCCTGTCCCGATTAAGAGGTCACTAGACCACCAGGGCAGTAGATAGTAAGTAAGGGAAGGGGAGGGGAGGCTAGGATAGGTCCGCCGCCTGCCCACCCGTTTGCCCAAAAATCCGGACAAACAGGCGGACTGGCAAAACCTGCCTGGACACCCAGACATGTCCGGGTAAATCTGGACGTATGGTAACCCTACTACGGACCAAACGTAATATCTGCAGCATAACTTAAACAAAACCTTATAATGTATACTATACAGCTCTCCTTCTCTACTATTCCTAACTGTTGTCTAGATCTATAAACCTTATAAGACTATAACATCAACCTGTATTTGTTTCTATACCGCAGCTGGCGAATGCCTTCACGGGTTCTATGTAAGCCACATTGAGCCTGCAAATAGGTGGGAAAATGTGGGATACAAATGCAACAAATAAATAAATAAAAATACTGGTAAAAACCTAGAAAGCTCGATATATAATGCAGAGTTGAGTGGTGCTAACGAGGTGCAGATTACAGGTCTGGCTTTCTAGATAATCAAAATATGCAAATGAGCCCGATTCTTTCCCAGAGCAAATGTATGCCAACAAACATTCAAAGTGGAGACTCTAGAAAACAACCCTGTTTGTAGTCGCCATGGGTCAGGATTCTGCCTCTTTGATGGAAGAGGCCATTGCATGTTATATGGATAGATATATGTAAATCTATAATTCATAACACTTACTTCACCATAAGGTGAGCAGAAAGTCTCAGACTTAGTAAGCCCACATGTCGATGAGGCTTTCAAATGACTGGATCTTCCTAGGAGCAGATCACCAACAGGTGGATAGCATGCTCCATGGGAGCAGTCTCGTTGAGCTTGCAGCAGGCTTGGCAATGCTGAAAAATATTACAAATACAACGGAGTCACTCTCAACAGGCCCTAGATGCTAATAATTTCTTTTTTGCTCATTGTGAAGGTCTTTTACAAAGGCGCACTAGCATTTTGAGCACACGCTAAACACTAGAGGCACCCATATATTCCTATGAGTGTCCTTAGCATTTAACACATGCTAATTTTTATGCTAGCGTGCCTTAGTAAAAGGACCCCTGTATCTACTAAAAGCAGACCTATCTTGAGTTGTCCCATAAAAAAACCATAAACAAGACCATCCCAAAATGAATAAAGGTTTCATACACAAGTATCGACTACAGATTCAGTGCATGTTAAAAGTTATAGGATGAAGGTGAAAGGGGACAGACTCAGGAGTAACCTGAGGAAACACTTCTATTTGGATGGCGAATTCATGGAATGGCCTCCTGGTAGAGGTGGTGGAGATGAATTCAAGAAAGCTTAGGATAACTACATAGGATCTCTAAGGGAGAGGAAGGGATGGGCAGACTGAATAGGCCATATGGGAGGGGGGGTGGGGGTTATCAATATGGGCACCATTAAGTTGGGTTGTTTTACCACGTCATGCTATGTTAACGTGGTGTCGCATTGCATAAAATGAGACTCTGTGCTAAAATAACCCAACTTAACGGTAGACCACATTGATAACTTCTTCCCATGGTCTTTATCAGCCTTCGTTTTTCTGTTTCTTTGTTATATACAGTCCCTTCAATCTTCAATCCACACAATGGGATAGATGCTCGCAGGGGCGTAGCCAGACTTCGGCAGGAGGGGGGTCCAGAGTCTGAGGTGAGGGAGCACGTTTTAGCCCCGCCCCCCCCCCCCCCGGTGCTGCCAACCCCTGACCCGCCATTTTTGACCTCCTCGCCGCCACCACCACCACCACCTTTGACCCCCCCCAGCACCAACCCTTTCGACCCCCGCTTCCCGCCACCACCAACCCTCCACCGCCGTCGGGTACCTTTGCTGGCAGGGGACCCCAACCCCAGCCAAAGTCCTCTTCGGTGCAACTGCATTGCTGATCTGCAAGGACAGGCTTCTGTTTCTGTGAGTACATGCAGGACGTCAGACTCACAGAAACAGAAGCCTGCCCTTGCAGATCAGCAACGCGGCCGCGCAGGCTTCCGTTTCTGCGAGTCTGACGTCCTGCACGTACTCACAGAAACAGAAGCCTGTCCTTGTAGATCAGCAACGCGGCCGCACCAGAGAAGAGGACTTCGCCTGGCGGGGGTTGGGACCCCTGCCAGCAAAGTTACCCGACGGCGGCGGGGGAGGGTTGGTGGCAGGGGGGGCCGGGGCCAAATCTACGGGGGCCCATGCCCCCACGGCCCCATGTAGCTACGACCCTGGATGCTGGTGAAATGACAGCTGTTCATTCAGCCCTCTCTCCTGCCTTTATAAATTGGGCCTTTGGCTTCCCTTAGGCGACTGTATCTACCTTTACTCTGTACAACAGGAGACACAGAATTTTAAAAAAGACTAGATAGAGGGGTGGGCCTACAACACATTGTCATTGGGGACTTATCTTTCATCACATCTATGAGATCATAGCACTTACCCAGAAAGATGATGAGCAGTCGCATTCCTGGTCCGTCTGGCATATTCCCATGCAGTGATTAGTTCCCTAAAAGAAAGGTTGAAGCATAACTGAAAATGGGGTGTTTTGCAAATTTGTGGAAAAGGCATGTCATTAATTAGAATTACAAACCCAAACTTATCAGTTATCACACTTGCATCTGATGATAAGAAAATGCATTTTGCCAGATCTTCATGAACTCCTTGTAGAAGGGAGAGAATTTTGGGGTGGAATTCATGGGGTTTTTTGTAATTAATCTGTATATTTTAGTCACCTATATTATTTTCTAACTGGAGATACATTCTTTTCCTGCAAATCTTTGTGCATCTCATTTTTTTGCCTATTCTGTTGATTTTTCCGTGCACCTATGAACTTCAGTGTTGGCAAGCATGAGGTCCCGGCAAGTCGTTAAATCACAAATGCTCCCAGAGCCCACAGGGTACTGAGAGACCAGATGTGATCAGAAATGTTCATGCCACTTTGTGGAATGTTAAAAAAAAAAAAAAAAAAGGTAAGCGTGATCCCTGGAACCACAAAGCCTAGGAAGGTGGCAACAATGAGAATCTCAGTCCAAAAGTCGCATGTTTTGGGAGAGCCAAATCCCAAGAACATTGAACCACTGGAGTTTTGGAAGGGATTTCCTTACTTTACAGTCTACTCATCCTGCAACTTCATTGCAAAAGAATAAAATGAGTTTACAGAGACGCAGCCAACTGGTTGGGCAGAGAAAATGCCTTCATTAGAAAGGGTCAGGAGCATAGCCAGACCTGTTATTTTGGGTGGGCCCTGAGTTAACCAGGGTGGGCCCTTCCCACCCTCACCCCTGTCCATACATACAGCAGCGATTCCAGTAAGCAGCCTGTGCCAGCCCTGCAGGCTTTCCTCTACCACATCCCCACCAATGATCTGGTGAACAGGTTACTTCCTGTTCCGGGGCAGAGGAAGTAGGGAACCAGCGGAACCGACAGCCACGCGGCTGCTCCCAGCAAGTAAGAATGCACCCCCGGGGGGGGGGGGCAGATGAGTCTGCACACCGGGGGGGGGGGGGGGGTGCGCATCGGCGATCCACCCTGGGTGGCAACCGACCAAGGATCGCCACTGGTTTACATATCAAATTTGTCTGCCCAACTTTGAGGGACTTATACAGAATCCCGGGCATAGTGTGCATTCTTAAGCATATTGCTCCCTTAATGGAAGAATAAAGGGGGAAAACCCTTTGCTTACCTTTAAGAAAGGCTTGAAAGAATTTTTGTTCTGGCCCTGCTTAAAGAACCAACATTGGACTCCCTGCTGGAATTGTATATTGCTGATTTCTCTTTTGCATTTTTGTTATGTATACACACTTTTGTTATCCTGATTTATAAATGTTCTTTTATACTCTGCCCTGAATAAGGACGGACTAAAAATAATACATTTCAATTTCGTTCAAAAAAACAAACAAACATGAGAAATGACATGACAAATGCATTGGGCTGCCCACCCCTATTCCAAACAATGGTTCTACTAATTGGGTTTCTGTCAGGTACTTGTGATCGGAATTGGCCACTGCTGGAAGCAGGATACTGGGCTAGATGGACCATGGGTCTGACCCAGTGTGGTTGTTCTTATGTTATGTCTAGAAGCTCCCAAGCATAACAGTGCACAATCACTGCCATCTGCAACACACATTAACCACTGTGGGGAAATATATTTTAAACCAGAGTACAATTACTCCAAATATCAACTAAATACTCACAGTTTCTAAATTAAACATTCAATCTTATCAATAATATGTATTTATTAAATCATTAAACATAAACCTGCTGGCAATACAATCTAACACAAAGTGCCCCTAGAATTCCAATCCACCCTCTCCTTCAATCACTCACATACACACGCACACTACCAATATCTGCACCATTGATTAGGCCACCCCATTTGTTTGGAATACCCTATAAACCATTGTACATAAATTGAACTCAGTTGTCATCTTACGGGATTCCCCCGTTGCCATATACTTCAAATAAGTCTCCAATGTTCATGGGAAGGTCTTATCCCCGATCCAAACGCAAATCCAAAACCAAAAGTGGTGGTCTATTGAGTCCAGCATAAGTTGTATATATCAACTAATAGGGCCGATTATAGGCCATAGCATGTGTTGAGCGTCACTCCAGATTGGGTCTGTAACACACACCAGCCTCTGCCTGCATTTTTACAGGTTTGTCCTAAATTCTATCCAGACCGTTGCAACATTTCAAGGGCTACATCCGAGTCCCTAGCTTTGGTTAATATGGCAACATTGGTGAAATAAGCAGTTCTTGCCTGGCCTTCAAACTAAGTTCTGATTATCTCAAGCAAAGATACAATATCACGGAAAATCTCCGACATTTACAGATCCCTGTAAGGATTAAATGTGTGTTCCTTCAACAAAGCTCCACCATATAAGGTCCAACAAACAGCTCAACACAGAACGCTCTGAGCTGGCGTAGGTTTAAGGCGTTATTCCGTTCCTACAACCAGAGCGCTGTTCTCTGATCATAGGAGCAGGATACAAGCAGAGCTCATTTAAATCTAATTTAAATGAGCTCCGCGCTGTCGCCTCTCGCCTGCGCTGTTTGCCCGGTGATCATGGGTGCGAAGGTAAATGCAGGCGCTAGGCCAGTGCTACCGCCTGTATTTACCTTTGATCATCAGGCTGTCAGGGCTGTTTTCATCTGCTCACAGGCCACACACAATACGCACTACCAAACGCCGTGAAAACAACGCAAGACCTATTAAACTTCCGAAAGTCACTAAAAAAAAACAACTTACCTACTCAAAAAGGCGTACCCGAATGATCCAACTTAAAATGCCCGAGCCCTGCAACACAACGACTCTTAATACTCGAAATGGACATAACATAACTCTTCCTTCTTTCTTATTCCATAATATGTCGGTCGCACACGACTTCTACCATGATATCACTATGTATTTGTCAGACCGGAACTGGCGATCGCCAGCACGGTACTACGTAAGCCACTTTGAGCCTGCAAATAGGTGGGCAAAGGTGGGATACAAGTGCAACAAAATAAACAAATGGTATTTGTTACGTAGTGTACTTAAATCCAAACAAACAGGAACTCTTATGAATCTTCTGCTAGACAGTCCTAATCTGGTAATGTTCTGGGCAGATGTTTGGGACAAGTTACAGAGGATTTTCGGGTTTCAAGAGCCTTTTCTACCAAAGTATATAATCTGGAAGTCCACTTGCACCCCATTTCTATTTTCAGAGAGCGATAAACAATTGTTCGATTTCTTAGTCTCTACTGCGTTGAAATTAATAATATCCCACTGGAAAGATAGTTCTCCAGTTAATGTTATTCTTTGGTGGAACTGGGTCTTGTTGTACAAAAAATATGACCAACTGTCGATTCGCTTTATACCTGGACCTACTAATGGTCCTCAGAAGTGGGGAAACGTTGGATCTTTCTATTACCTATGGCTTAGCTACTGACCAATGTTTGTACTCCGCTTAATGTATACCATTGTATATAAGTAATGCCACACTGGCAAAAAGACCAAGGGTCCATCGAGCCCAGCATCCTATCCACGACAGCGGCCAATCCAGGCAAGCTTCCCAAACGTACAAACATTCTATACATGTTATTCCTGGAATTGTGGATTTTTCCCATGTCCATTTAGTAGCGGTTTATGGACTTGTCCTTTAGGAAACCGTCTAACCCCTTTTTAAACTCTGCCAAGCTAACCGCCTTCACCACGTTCTCCGGCAACTAATTCCAGAGTTTAATTACGCATTGGGTGAAGCAACATTTTCTCCAATTTGTTTTAAATTTACTACACTGTAGTTTCATCGCATGTCCCCTAGTCCTAGTATTTTTGGAAAGCTTCACAGACGCTTCACATCCACCTGTTCCACTCCACTCATTATTTTATATACCTCTATCATGTCTCCCCATTGTGGGGTTTTTTTTTCTGATTGATGTATTATTGAAAATTCAATAAAAATATTTACAAAAATAAAATAAAATACTGCATGTACACAGACACAACTTTTGCTGTTCACATCTTATATACATACCTGTGTCTTGGCGTTTAAACTTCCTTTTCTATCCCTGTGACCAGCCAAATGTTTTACAGTGTGGATTCTCACCTGGAGTCTGCTGGCTGAAATCCCACACTGCCTGCTTTTAAGCTCAGTCTTACCTGGGATAGTCAGCGTCAAAGTGTCATAATGATAAAGATGTGTGTCATGAACCTCAGACGCACCCACCCACCCAAACAGACGCACTGCACACCGTATCTCAAGCACAGGAAACATCCCTTCCAGACACATCTGCATGAGTCAGATTCGAACACGCTTCTGTGACCCTGGCATTCAAAAAAACATTCACAAGGCGGCCTCAGAAACAGAAAAGAGAGTTTACCAAAACAACATCCTCAATAAGCCTAGAACAAAAGCAGGCCCAGTAGAGAACCAAGAACCACGCCTTAATAAAGCCAATTCCCAACTCCATTCAACTGATATTTTATCTGTGTTTAACCAAGGCAATTGACAATGCTTTTAAAAAATCATCTGGGTTTTTGGGGTAAGTATTCACAACAGTAGGTAGGGAAGCCAGGGTTCAAATCTGGCACTTTGAGTAAATCGCCTCATCTCCTCCATTGCCTCAGATGCAAACGATTATAAGACTTGTGGGGACCAGGCAGAATGTAACTCATCTTGAGCCATCAACGAAATGGTGTAAGCTAGATCTTTTTTTAAGTACCCTTAGCACAAAAATGTAGCAGACATCTTGAATCTGCTAACCACATTAAATTCTTTCTTTCTGACCTTATCTTTCTTAAGCCAGTCCTTAAGACAAACCCAGCCAGTCTGGATTTCAGGATATCCACAGTGAATCTACATGAGTTGAGAGAAATCTGCATGCATTGCCTCCCTTCTAGGCAAATCTATCTCATGCATATGGTGGGCATCCTGAAAACCTGACCAGCTGAGCTAGGTGTGTTTTAAGGACTGGGGGGGGGGGGGTTGGGAACCCCTGATCTGCTTGTACTCTTGAGTCTGCAGTAGCTGAGTCTTTACAAATCTGGTTCTAAAACAGAAGCCTGAACAAGTTTCAATTGGAAACGACAGCACACAGAATCCCAACGTAGTCTTTCCCCGCGCACACACACAGTTAAGAAACAAAAAAATCTAACCTGAGGGTCTAAAGGAGAACTTTCTGCACAAGAAGCTCAGGAGCCATGGTTACAAACTAAACCAAAGAGCAAGGCCTGGCTGGCAAGGAAAACATGTTCCCTAAGGCCAGAAAATCCCGGGTCCTGGCTCTCGGACTTCCTCCTCTCTGAAGCACACAGATATTACTCATTAAGCAGGAGACCTGCCCAAGGTGTGTCTCCTTCTACACACTTCCCCCTCCGGGTTATTCATGCTGTAATGCTGCATACTTCACCCTGGAATCATAACCCAGCACAGTCTCACAATCCTAACAGTTTGCAACTTGTCTGCAGAGATTTGTACCAACATGTTCAACCCCCCCCCCCCCCCTCCCTACAGAAGGCACTGAAATAGGCTGATTGGCAACTGCTGTTTATGAGAGGCAGATAAAGTGTTTTTGAGATGCTGGTTTACCTTAATTAGTCTGCACAGACCTGGGCTCAGCATTTGTAACAACCTCATATCGCTTCAGCACATATGCTGTGCCAGAGAAATTAAATATATAATTTAAAGAGTGGAGTGGAGGAGTCGCCTAGTGGTTAGTGCAGTGGACTTTGATCCTGGGGAACTGAGTTTGATTCCCACTGCAGCTCCTTGTGACTCTGGGCAAGTCACTTAACCCTCCATTGCCCCTGGTACAAAATAAGTACCTGAACAGATGTAAACCGCTTTGAATGTAGCTGCAAAAACCTCAGAAAGGCGGTATATCAAGTCCCATTTCCCTTTCCCTATTTCAGATTCTACATGGAATGTTGGCTATTGTTTGAGGTTCTGTTGCTACTATTTGAGATTCTACATGGAATGTTAATGTTGCTATTCCACTAGCAACATTCCGCCAAAACCGATTTACTCATATCACCCCTCTCCTCAGGTCACTTCACTGGCTTCCAATCAGATACTGCATTCAATTCAAGCTTCTCCTTCTTACCTACAAATGCATTCAGTCTGCTGCCCTTCACTACCTCTCCTCCCTCATCTCCCCCTATGTTCCCGCCCGTAACCTCCGTTCACAGGACAAATCCCTCCTCTCTGTACCCTTCTCCAACACCGCCAACTCCAGGCTCCGCTCATTCTGCCTCGCCTCACCCTATGCTTGGAACAACCTTCCTGAGCCCTTACGCCAAGCCCCCTCCCTGCCCATCTTCAACTCTTTGCTTAAAACCCACCTCTTCAATGCTGCATTCGGCACCTAACTCTTACCGTTCAGTAAACCCAGACTGCCCCAATTTGACCACCCCTATCGAACTGTCTGTTCACTTGTCTCTTAGATTGTAAGCTCCTTGAGCAGGGACCGTCCCCCTATGTTAAATTGTACAGTGCTGCGTAACCCTGGTAGCGCTTTAGAAATGTTAAGTAGTAGTAGTAGTATGTAGAAGCCTGCCCTTGCAGATCAGCAACGCGGCCGCGCAGGCTTCTGTTTCTGTGAGTCTGACGTCCTGCAGGACGTCAGACTCACAGAAACAGAAGCCTGCATGGCCGCATTGCTGATCTGCAAGGGCAGGCTTTTACATGGAATGTTGCTAGTGGAGGAGTAGCCTAGTGGCTAGTGCAGTGGACCTTGATCCTGGGGAACTCAGTTCAATTCCCGCAGCTCCTTGTGACTCTGGGCAAGTCACTTAACCCTCCATTGCCTCTGGTACAAAATAAGTACCTGAATAGATGTAAACTGCTTTGAATGTAGTTGCAAAAACCTCAGAAAGGCCGTATATCAAGTCCCATTTCCCTTCCCCTTTCCCTTATATCTGTCTATATCTAGTTAGATAGATAGATAGATAGATAGATAGATAGATAGATAGATAGATAGATAGATAGATAGATAGATAGATAGATAGATAGATAGACAGACACACCTAGCCAGTCAGGCTCTCAGGATGCCCACAATGAATATGCATGACATAAATGTACATGCCCTACCCCAATGGTATGCAAAGCTATCTGATGCATATTCATTGTGGGTATCCTGAAAATCTGGCTGGCTAGACATGCCCCGACAACTGTGTTGAGCACCCCTGCTCTAAAGTAATAAAAGGCAGAACTGTGATGTGGCCCATTTTATGGCAGAAGACTTTTTTTTGGGGGGGGGGGGGCACAGAAATAGAAAGCCTGAACACCAGCATTCACCACGAAACACAATGTTATACATATATGTTCAGCAACATTATTTATGGGGGATGTTATCAGCATGGGCTACCATTAAGATGGGTTATTTTGTCACAAATCATGCTATTTTAGCACAGGTCCCATTTTATGCAATGAGACTTTCTTACTAATAACTGGGATTAATAGTAAATTAATACATCTTAATGGTATATCTCCTCCTTAATTGAAGAAGAAATAAATGTCTCTGGAAATCAGAATCACTGCTATATGTAATTAAAGTGAGCCTAGTACAAGCCATTGTGACATCACTGATGAGCTTGGCTCTTATTGGTGGAATGAGGCATTATGACATCACAATATCAGATCTGGTTACGAGACTGACATCATTGATGAGGTTGGCTCTTATTGGTGGAATGAGGCATTATGACATCACAATATCAGCTCTGGTTACCAGAGACTGAAACTCTTCACACAAAGGGGGGGAAGTTATCAGCATGGGCTACTGTTAAAATGGATTATTTTACCACTAACTCATGCTATTTTAGCACAGGTCCCATTTTATGCAATTAGACCTAGTTACTAATAACTGCAGTTAACAGTAAAATACCAGTATACGACCAGAGGAAGAAAGAAAGCAGGTCACAGAGCCTTTTTACGGAGAGCTGTGATGATGGGAAAGAAATCCATACTTAACTTGTGGCTAAAAGAGGAGGGGCCATCGATCCAGTTGTGGCGGTCCTACATGATCTCACTTTGTGCCATGGAACGGAAAGACTTGTCGGATTTAGCATCCCTGAAGGGAGACAGATTTTTTCAATGTTGGCAACCGTTCTTAGACACTTTAACACCGTTGGCACGGAGTAGAGTACTTAATGGTTAAACAAATATACAACATTAGAGGAATTCCTGGTGGGACGGGTAGGATGGGAGGAGGGAGGGGACAAGGGAGGGATTAGTCTAGAGGGTAGGGAGGGACGGTGGTAGGGAGGGTACGGAGGAGGGGGGGGAATAATAAACTGTGTGACGATATGAGAGAGAAATATGTTGAAAGTTTTGAAAATGTTGTGCTTATCCTGATAAAGCTTGTACTATTCATTGTTGTAGTCACCAATAAAAAGTTTATTAAAAAAAAAAACCCAGTAAAATACCAATGTGGGTTACTTTTAAGAAAAAGAAATGTCTTTTGAAATTGAAATCACTACTACATGTAATAAAAGTGAGTCAAGTATAGGACAATCAAGCCATTGTGACATCACTGATGAGGTTGTCTCTTATTGGTGGAATGAGGCATTATGACATCACAATATCAACTCTGGTTACCAGAGACTGGAATTCTTCACACTAAGGGGGAAGTTATCAATGTGGGCTATTGTTAAATGTTATTGTACCAGTAACTCCTGCTGTTCTAGCACAGCTCCAATTTTATGCAATGAGATCTAGTTACTAATAACTTGGGTTAACAGTAGCCTGTGTTGATAACTTCCTCCCTTAAATGGATAGTACCACTGGATATAAGAATGCATATATTTAACTCTGCTGGCCAGCAATGCTGAAAATCCAGTTGTTCCTCTTTCCTGGTTTCTGATCTTCCATTCCAGGGCATTTGTGGTCCTTTTAGTTTCTGCTTCTTGTGTTGGGAGTCAACACTGCAAGTACCATGATACACCAGGAGGGTTAATGTCAAAAAGTGAAGAACTACCAGAAGTCCCTATCCAGGAATGGATCACATCTAGTGTTACCAGCTGGCTTGGAGTCATAAAGCTGTGCTTCTCAACCCTCTCCTGGAGGCACAACTTGCCAATCAGGTTTTCAGGATCACCACAATGAAGATACATGAGACAGATTAGCATATAATGAGTGTCTGCTATATATATGCAAATTTATCTCACTGCTTTTTGCTTTTTCCATGTGGTGATCCTAAAAGCTTGATTATCTAGGTGTCTCTGGGTGAGTGTTCAGAGGTACTGTCTGAGCTTTACTCCAGTGACTACCGGGGCTTGGAGGAATAGCCTAGTGGTTAGTGCAGTGGACCTTGATCCTGGGGTTGCAATTCCCACTGCAACTCCTTGTGACTCTGGCCAAGTCACCTAACCCTCCTTTGCCCCAGGTACAACATAAGTACCTGGATATACCACAGAAACCACAGAAAGGCAGTATGTCAAGTCCCATTTCCTTTTCCCTGTTTGAGATTCTACACAGAATGTTGCTACTATTTGAGATTCTAGACAGAATGTTGCTAGTGGATGAGTAGCCTAGTGGTTAGTGCAGCAGACTTTGATCCTGGGGAACTGGGTTTAATTCTCACTGGAGCTCCTTGTGACTCTGAGCAAGTCACTTAACCCTCCATTGCCCCAGGTACAATATAAGTATCCATATCTACTATAATAAAACTCACCCTCAACGTTCTGAGGACACTGATGTCAGTGAAGCCAAGCCCTGACTTCCTTCAAAAAGGTTCGAAGCCACCAAAATCCCTCCGGGCCCCGCCCTCAAGGGCGGAGCAATGGCAGAACAATGAAGGGGTTGGCAGGGAGGGAGGCAGGGAGGGAGGCAGGGAGGCGGGGGGGAGGAATCGCTCCGGGCCCCGCCCTCACGTCAAACGTCATGACGGTGGGGGCGGAGCAATGGCAGAACAACGAAGGGGTTGGCCAGGGAGGGGGGGGGGGGTGTTGGCAACGAAAACCTTGCTAACGCCCATTTCATTTGCTCTGAAATGGGCCTCTTTTACTTGTATAATATATAAACCACTTTGATTGTAACCACAGATGGTATATCAAGTCCCTTTTCCATGGTAATGTTACTCCTATTTTGAAGTCCCTACATTGGCTTCCTATAAAGTTTCAGACTGAGATTAAAATGTTATTGTTGGTTTTTAAAATACTGAATGGTTGCATTTCCCCAGTACCACTCCGAGATGTTATCAACCTTAACACTCTCTGAGATCTTCTCAAAAACAGTTACTTGAAGTTTCATCTTTTCTGCGGGTTCACATAGAAGAACGCAGGTCTTCCGTATTCTATGTTGGGCCCAACACGCATCAATTTGGAATTACCGCACGGCTACTGTGTGGCCCGGGCGGTAATTTCATGTTTTACGCGTGTCCACTACGCGCGCCAGAAAATAATTTCTATTTTCTGGCACGCCGCACTAACTGGGTGGTAAAAGGCATTCTATGCACATAGACCGTTACCGCCCGGTTAACACCTGAGACCTTACCGCTAAGTCAATGGGTGGCAGTAAGGTCTCAGACCCAAAATGGAGGCGCGACAATTTTCATTTTGTCGCACGGCCATTTTTGGCCAAAATAAAAAAGGAATTGATCTGTGCACGTCCAAAACACGTGCCTACACCAGCGCAGGCCATTTTTCAGCACACCTTAGTAAAAGGACCCCTTGGTGCAATATTCCATCAAAGTGGTCTAAAAAATAAAAGCCCAGGAGGGGCAGCGGAGAAAGAGAAGGCTAGGAAGAGGTTAGAGAAGGAGGTAGCAGCAGGAAATAGAAGTGGAAAAAGAAATGAAAAGTTAGGAAGAGAATATTTGTCTAAATAACCAAGATTTGAGAGATTTTTTTAAATGAGGGAAGGGAATTAGCATGCACTAAAAATGCTTGCGCGTCTTAGTAAACATAAGTACATATAAGTACATAAGTATTGCCATACTGGGAAAGACCAAAGGTCCATCGAGCCCAGCATCCTGTTTCCAACAGTGGCCAATCCGGGTCACAAATACCCGGCAAGATCCCAAAAATGTACAAAACATTTTATACTGCTTATCCCAGAAATAGTGGATTTTCCCCAAGTCCATTTAATAACGGTCTATGGACTTTTCCTTTAGGAAGCCATCCAAACCTTTTTTAAACTCCGCTAAGCTAACCGCCTTTACCACATTCTCTGGCAACGAATTCCAGGACAGGACCCTAAATGTTAATAGGTAGGGTGTTCCATAATTTAGGAGCAGCATATGAAAAGGCAGTTTCACGGCTGATGTCCAGTCATATGTTGGAAGGTGAAGGGAGCAGCAAGAGGTGATGTAGAGAGGGGTGTACGGAATTAGGAGGTTAGAAATATAATCAGGTGTGCCATCTTGTAATCCTTTATAAACTAGGGAGAGAAGTTTGAATTGAATTCAGGCAGAGACGGGCAACCAGTGTTCTTTCGTAAGTAGTGGAGTAACGTAGCCAAACTTGTGGGCTTTGTGAAGAAGTTTAACTGCAGTTGATTGGATTAGTTATAAACGCTTGGATGAAGAAAGTGGGAGAGGTTTGATATTCCGCATTTCAGTACAAAGGGTATCAAGATGGTTTGCAATTATATAATATTAATTAAGTAGAGGAGTGTGGTAGCCGTGTTAGTCCACTCTTAAGGTTATCAATAGAAATCAAACAAAATAAAACATGGAAAAGAAAATAAGATGATACCTTTTTTATTGGACATAATAAATTTGCTTATTTCCGATCTGACGAAGAAGGGCAACCTTCGAAAGCTAATCAAGAAATGTATTAAGTTATGTCCAATAAAAAAGGTATCATAATATTAATGAAAGGGAAACAGGCATACTGAAAGGTCAGGAGACATCAGAGGAAGGGTAACACCTAACTGAATGATAACTAATCTAAATGGAAGGTGTATACAGGAGGTAGAACAGAGACCACTGTATTGCCTTCACTCATCATAAGCTGGAGCAATGTAAAAGGTTTTAAGCCCTTTTTTAAACCTATGATAAGAAGACTCATTTCGTAGATATGGCATATGAGTATTCCATAGGACAGTGGCTACAAAATGGAAAAGTCCATAGACCATTATTAAATGGGCAAAATCCACTATTTCTGGGATAAGCAGTATAGAATGTTTTGTACATTTTTGGGATCTTGCCAGTTATTTGTGACCCGGATTGGCCACTGTTGGAAACAGGATGCTGGGCTTGATGGACCTTTGGTCTTTCCCAGTATGGCAATACTTATGTACTTATGTAAATAAGGCCTGACTGACATGTTGATTTCTGGTGGACTTGAGCAGCTGGGGGGGGGAGGTGCAAGAGATTCTAATGGTGAGATCGAGTAAGATGTGTGGACGGATGTGATGGGAATCAAGTGATTCACCAAAATAAAAGAGGAGCCTTGGTAGAAGGTTTTCACGTGTATTTGAAGGCTGACTGTGAGCCAGTGTTCCTTGACCATCAGTGGTATAAATTTTTTTTTAGCAAGGTAAATCAGTATTTTGCATGTATCAACCTTACATTCATGGGTCAACTTGATAGCTAAGTGAATCATAGGTGTCAGCTCTGTGGGTGCTTGAACACCCCAATATTTTTTATTTATTTAGATTTGCTCACATCAGTAGCAGCTCAAGGTGAGTTACATTCAGGTACTCTGGATATTTCTCTGTCCCAGGAGGGCTCACAATCTAAGTTTGTACCTGAGGCAATGGAGGGTTAAGTGACTTGTCCAAGATCACAAAGAGCAGTAGTGGGAATTGAACTGGCCACCTCTGGATGTCAAGACTGATGCTCTAACCACTAGGCCACTCCTCCCCTAGCAACATTCCAGAATCTCAAAAAGTGGCAACATTCCATGTAGAATCTTCAATAGTAGCAACATTCCATATATTTATTTATTTAGATTTTGCTCACACCTTTTTCAGTAGTAGCTCAAGGCGAGTTACATTCAGGTACACTGGTGGCTATTTCCCTGTCCCAGGAAGGCTCACAATCTAAGTTTGTACCTGAGGCAATGGAGGGTTAAGTGACTTGTCCAAGATCACAAGGAGCAGCAGTGGGATTTGAACCGGCCACCTCTGGATTGCAAGACTGGTGCTCTAACCACTAGGCCACTCCCCCACTCAAATGTCCTAACTGTATCCACAGATGGGCAATTTCCAATGAGTTTTTATTTATTTATTCTTCTATCCCACTGTTATCCAAAAACAGGTTACGGTTCAAAGTGGCGTACAATTTACTGTTAGGTGAAATTACAATCATGGTTCACAGGTAGGAAGTAGAAAGGACATTGATAGCTTATATAATTAGCCGTAGAATTTTTTGAAGAGGTAGGTTTTCTGTTCTCTTCTGAATTGAAGACAATTACTGATGTCTCTTGTGGCCTTTGGTATTGAGGTTCACCAGTGGGACCTCAGGTAACTAAATCCTGCAGTGTATATGGTTTTGTAGGTTATGTTTCTGCAGTTGGATAAGGTGGAGCAATAAATACCCTTTGGTTTCTGGGCTTGAATTCCTTTACCATCCCCAATCATTTTGAAAAGTTGTCTCCTATGAAGTGAATCATAAAAAGCATTGCAAAGAGAGTGTGAAGGGGAAAAGTTGTGCATATGTGTGTGTTGGGGGGGGGGGGGAGATGAGTGATCAGAAGGTGATCCCCCTTTTCCTTTCCCACTAACACAGGAATGCTTTTTTGCAATTCACTTATATTTTCTAAGTATTGCTACGTTATGCTTGTTCTGTTTTCACCTGATGAAGAGAGAGTGCCAGATCCTGAAAACTAATCATGAAATGTATCAAGTTAGTCCAAAGGAATGGGGATACTTTATTTATCATTTATTCATGATTAATCTTTATTCAAGCAACATCCACACTACTTTATGCAGAGTTCATTGAGCAGCCCTGATGCAGAGCCCCCTCCTGGCCAGATCGAGTCAATGCACCATCTAAATTAAAATACGTTACAGGATACAAAACAGAGAAAACCCTCAGGTATTGAAGAATCAAGGCTGAGGGTGCAGACCCCAGCCCTGGTTCTGATTGAGCTGAAAAGCCAAAGGAAGAGGAGGAAACTTTTGACTTATATCCCCTTTCTAAAAAAATAAATAAATAAACAATCCTTTATTAGGATTTATTTACCACCTTTTTGAAGGAATTCACTCAAGGCGGTGTACAGTAAGAAGAAATCAAACATGAGCACAGTGGCGTACCAAGGGGGGCGGTGGGGGCAGTCCGCCCCAGGTGCACGCCGCTGGAGGGGGGGGTGCCGCGCGCCTGTCTGCTCCGCTCGTTCCGTGCTCCCTCTGCCCCGGAACAGGTTACTTTCTGTTACGGGGCAGAGGGAGCATGGAACGAGCGAAGCCGACAGGCGCACGGCACCCCCCCCCCCAGCAGGTAAAAATGCACCCGGGAGGGATGTCCTTTCGCCGGGGTGAGGTGGCCTTTTGCCAGGGGTGGGGGGGGGGGGTCGCGCTGCACTCGGGGGGGGGTCCTTTCACCGGGGGTGGGGGGTCATGCTGCACCGGGGGGGCGCATCAGCGATCAGCCCCGGGTGTCAGCCACCCTAGGAACGCCACTGCATGAGCAATAGACAATTACAGCCGTAAAAATATTCAAATAACAATACAAAGCATGGCATAGTATACTACTTACAATGTCAATACAATATGTAATAGAACATTTTAATTGACAGTTTAGGGTAGCAAAGATGGAACATATAGATAGGTAAGAGAGTAAGAGGAGTTAGAAAATAAGGTGACTGATTTAAAGAACGGTGCACATGAGGTCTGAGAGATGGTTAAATATTACCTCAGCTAGGGTAGGAGTGGATAAGCATGTCCTGCTGCAGTATGTATAGCCCGAGTCACTCCTTGTGTGTATGAGAGAGACTAACAGGAGTGGCCTAGTGGTTAGAGCACTGGCCTTGCAATCCAGAGGTGGCCGGTTCAAATCCTACTGCTGCTCCTTGTGATCTTGGGCAAGTCACTTAACCCTCCATTGCCTCAGGTACAAACTTAGATTGTGAGCCCTCCTGGGACAGAGAAACATCCAGAGTACCTGAATGTAACTCACCTTGAGCTACTACTGAAAAAGGTGTGAGCAAAATCTAAATAAATATATGGAATGTTGGGAAGATTCTACATGGAATGTTGCTACTATTTGAGATTCTAGATGGAATGTTGCTAGTGGAGGAGTGGCCTAGTGGTTAGAGCAGTGGCCAGTTCAAATCCCACTGCTGCTCCTTGTGATCTTGGGCAAGTCACTTAACCCTCCATTGCCCAAGGTACAAACTTAGATTGTGAGCCCTCCTGAGACAGAGAAATAGCCAGAGTACCTGACTGTAACTCACCTTGAGCTACTACTGAAAAAGGTATGAGCAAAATCTAAATAAATAATAACAGGTTAGTTACTTCCTCCATTAAAGGCTTGGTTGAAGAGCCAACCTTAGAGATAGTCTTGTGTTCATTTTATGAGAAATGTCTCACAACTGACAATGCATTAACAATTGTCTCCTCTGATTAGGCCTTTCTGTGCATTTCCCACTCTGTTAATAAACAAATATTTTCTGATCTAGTGCCTGAGTCTATCCCCTTGGAACTGTGTACCGTGATTTAGGAAACTCTCCCAAAAGGCAGAGCAAATAGCAAGAAATACATTGAAAATAACAGCCACCCACTTCAAATACTACCCATGCAATATAAAATAGGAAAAAATATTTACTCAGAGCCTCTTTCTAGTTTATCACTTGCAGACATTTCTTTGTCTTGCCATATCTTGAATCCATTTTTCGTAACCAGTTTGGGGGTGAGTAACATAACTTTGTAATTTGCATGGCCACCCTATCTGGCCTCCCTAGTGTTATGCAACATTACTACTGGCTTTGTAATCCTCCGATCATTTAATTTTGTGATCTAGAATTTATTGGAGCCAAAGTCTACTAGAACATGAACTTTGGCCGTGCAGTGGACATGTGGAACTGAACATGCGGCTGATCAACTGTCAGCCTCCTGCAGGTACAGCGCAGTCTGTGATATCTGTAATTTACAGACATCCTGACCCAGGGGCATAGCCAGACTTCGGCGGGAGGGGGGGGGGGTCCAGAGCCCGAGTTGAGGGGGCACATTTTAGCCCCCCCACCCCTGGTGCTGCCGACTCTCCTGCCACTTTTGACCTCCCCCCTGCGTGGCCGACCCTCCTCCGCCACTTTCGACCCCCTCCCTCCATCATCGACCCTCCCCCACCACCAGGTATCTTTGCTAGCGGGGGTCCCCTTCGACGCTGGTCTCCAGCGCATTCGCTGATCTGGATTCTGTTTCTGTGAGTCCTGACTTTTGTCGTTTTTTTTTTTTCACAGACGGCGTTCTGTTTGATTAAATGGACAATCACAACGTAGTGGGCAATATTATACACATAAGAACCATTCTGACCCCTGAGGCAGGCGTTTGTACACCGAAACACGTATCAGGTCATTTTCAGATTAAAGGATGACCGTTATCTCTATCCTGAAGGCCTAGTGTTGCTTTTTTCTGTAAATGCTAGAGACTCTAGCGTTAGTGCTGGTCGTCTTCAAATCTAAGCTAAAAGCCCACCTTTTTGATGCTGCTTTTAACTCCTAACCCTTGTTCACTTGTTCAGAACCCTTATTTTATCATCCTCACTTTAATATTCCCTTATCTTTTGTTTGTCCTGTTTGTCTGTCCTAATTAGATTGTAAGCTCTGTCGAGCAGGGATTGTCTCTTCATGTTCAAATGTACAGCGCTGCATACGTCTAGTAGCGCTATAGAAATGATAAGTAGTAGTAGTAGTAGCCTTGGGATTCCGGAAACTTGCTACTCTTTGGGATTCCGGAATCTTGCTACTCTTTGAGATTCCAGAACCTTGGTACCCTTTGTCCTTATCCCTTATTTGTCCTGTTTGTCTGTCCTTGTTAGATTGTAAGCTCTGTCGAGCAGGGACTGTCTCTTCATGTTCAAGTGTACAGCGCTGCGTACGTCTAGTAGCACTATAGAAATGATAAGTAGTAGTAGTAGCCTTGGGATTCCAGAATCTTGGTACTCTTTGTCCTTATGTGCAGGACGTCAGACTCAAAGAAACAGAAGCCCCTGCGCGGCTGCATTGGTGATCTGCAAGGGCAGGCTTCTACATGGCATATTGCTAGTGGAGAAGTAGCCTAGTGGTTAGTGCAGCAGACTCTGATTCTGGGGAACTGGGTTCGATTCCCACTGTAGCTCCTTGTGACTGTGGGCAAGTCACTTAACCCTCCATTGCCCCTGGTATAAAATAAGTACCTGAATATATGCAAACTGTTTTGAATGTAGTTGCAAAAACCTCAGAAAGGTGATATATCAAGTCCCATTTCCCTTCCCCTTCCCTGCTTCCTGAAGTAGAGATAGTCTTGTGTTAAGCGAAGCCTTTCAGGCAGTGCATTCCAGAGTGTGGGGACTGCTCTGGAGAAGCCTGGCTTGTGGGTATCACATCCTGTAATGTTCTTTGGAGAGGGTGTGGTTAGGGATACTCCTTGGGAAGACCTTAGTGGCCTTGAATGTGTGTGTGTGTGTGTGTGTGAGTGAGAGAGAGAGAGAGAGAGACTAACAAGTTAGTCATTTCTTCCATTAAAGGCTTAGTTGAAGATCCAAGTTTTTCACCTGCTTCCTGAAGTAGAGATAGTCTTGTGTTAAGTGGAGCCTTTCAGGCAGTGCATTCCAGAGTGTGGGGACTGCTCTGGAGAAGCCTGGCTTGTGGGTATCACATCCTGTAATGTCCTTTGGAGAGGGTGTGGTTAGGGATACTCCTTGGGTAGACCTTAGTGGCCTTGGAGGTGTGTAGCAGAAGACCCTGTTCAAGTCCTCTGGGCCATTTCCTTTCAGGGCCTTGAAGATCAGACATAGAGTTTTAAATTTAGCCCTGTATTGTACTGGTGGCCAGTGAAGTCTTTGCAAAAATGGTGTGATGTGGTCACATCGCTTACAACCTTGTATGTTGCTCTGCACTGCACTTAGTTATGGGCAGAATATATATGAATAATCCTAAACCTAAGCAAAGAAGCTGTTAAACATCTCACACATGCATGAGTCATGCAGCCCTTTACAAAACATACGCACCAACATTTCACAAGGATTGGGGGAACTAAACAGAATACAAGTTACGCCTTACTGGACACAATGAAGGAGCTTGCACAATATTGGGAGTGTTCAGGGTACACTTGCACCCACAGCCAACTCCTATGCTTCAAGGTGACCCTATTAAAAACACATTAAGAACCACTGGGATATCAAGTGTAGTTTGTTTTCCTCTTCAACCTGCTAAAAATTAATTATTTTTCCAGATCCATCATTATCAGTTTACTACCAAAAGTGAAATGTTTACAAACAAAAGGTTTGTTAACCATTAATAACTTGGAAGATTAAGGAGTTCATGGCATAAAAGACGCCCAGTAATAAAATGGTGCTTTGGGACAGGATGTCCATCTGGGTTTGTACAATGCGCCCTGGGGGAGGGGAAGAATTCAGAGCATCTAATGCAAGCTGGCAGTCTTATCACAGTACTGTAAAGATAACAGCGAGACATTTTCTTCACTCTGCACCTTGGGTTTTGAAGGTCAATGAAGTCATCAACTGTTCTGGAGCAAAGAATAGAACAGAGGCGTAGCCAGACTCAGTATTTGGATGGGCCCAGAGGTAAATTGGATGGGCCCTTCCACGCGCATTTGCCCCCTCCCCCTCCAACCACACACCACTAATATCTTCCCGGAGATACGTTTTAAGAACATAAGAGCTTTTTTTTTTCCATCAACCCCACATCTCCTCTGTGCGCTCCTGTCTCTGAACTCCATTCCTCCCCAATGTCAGTACAGGTGTACTCGGTGCCTGCAGCGATTCATTCTCGCTGCTTGCGCCAGCCCCGCAGGCTTCCATCTGCCGTGTCCCGCCCTTGCTGATGTCATTGCCTGTTTCCCGTCTGGCAGAACGTGGCAAATGGAAGCCTGTGGAACCGGCACAAGCAGCGAGAAATGAATCGATGCAGGCGCCGAGATCACCTGTACTGACACTGGGGAGGGAAGGGGTTCAGAGACCGAAGTGCAGATGCCAGGAGGCCGCGGAGGAGAGGGGGGAAGAGAGCAGTGTGGTGCTGCAGCCGGGTGGGCCTGTGCCCACCCAGGCCCACCTGTAGCTACGCCACTGGAATAGAACCAGAGAGATGTGGAAGTAGATGGTTCACCACACGTGAAGAGTGGTACAGGCTTCCTGAGCCCATACGCCATGCGCCCTCCCTGCCCATTTTCAAGTCCTTACTCAAGGCCCCTCTCTTCTCCCTTGCTTTTGGCGCCTAACCACCTTCCCCATTCATGATACCTACACTGACTACATAGTTTGTTACCTTTAGATTGTAAGCTCTCTTGAGCAGGGACTGTCCTTCCCCATGTTTAAACTTGTACAGCGCTGCGTAACCCTGGCAGCGCTATAGAAATGCTAAGTAGTAGTAGTAGTAGTAGAAGAGGACCAAGAAAACCCCCAAAGGGTCTGACAATCAAATCTTCAAACAGAATAGTTATTCATATTATTTCTTAGTGCTGAATGCTTGAAAGGGCTCCAAGCGAACGAATAGTGAGATTGCCCGAGACTTCGCTGTCTTTTTATTTTTATTTGTTTCAGCATTCATACCCCACATTTTCCAAACTAATTGTCAGTTCAATGTGGCTAACAGATAACTTAGATCATTCAATTCAATACAATTCAAATTAATTCTTGTATACACCGCTAATATCCCCTTTCCAGGGTTCAGTGTGGTTTACATTCTAGGTGAGACAAAATCAAATAGTGTTAGTGTGAGGTATGAGAAACGTTAGAGACCATTGGAGACTAAAAACATTGAAGGAAAGGATAATGTAAGTAGAAGTCATGATGGATTATTATGAAGCAGTCTTTGGGAAGAGAGAGGTTCTTAGCCTCTTCCTGAAGCTGAGGTAGCTGTCTTCTGTTCTGATGGGAATAGGTAGAGAGTTCCATATTTTGACTCCAAGTAAAGCTGACTGTAGCATGTTACAGATCGGGTTAGGGTCAGTGCAGGCCTTGACCAGTGTTGTAGTGATCAGGTATTGTGGTGTGTTGGCTGATGGTTTGTTGACTATGAGAGTTCGACGAGATGGGATTGTCTGAAGAAGTGAGCTTTGAGGTGTTTTCAGAATGTGAGTTAATTGTTCGTGCATTTGGTGTCTTTTGGTTGTGTGTTCCACAATTTGGTGCATACGTATGAGAAACTGGTTTTCGAATGTTGATTTGTATTTTAGTCCTAGACATCTGAGGAAGTGTAGGGTGAGGTAGTTTCTTGCATTCATGATTGTGTTGCGTATTGGAAGTTCTATTAGGTTAGTCATGCATTCCGGTGCGAGGCCATAGATCAGGGGCGTAGCCAGACACCCAATTTTGGGTGGGCCTGGGTCCAAAATGGGTGGGCAGAAGAACCTCGCCCCGTCCCACAGGTGAGTTGGTCTTTCCTTCTCTCGCCTGCATGCCATATGGGCTATCAAACATCCCCCCTCTCCCGTATACCTTTTAAATAGCAGATTTTCACCAGCAGCGAGCAGCAACTAATACACACTGCTCATGTTGGCCCCACACCCTTCCCTCTGATGCAACTTCCTGTTTCTGCCTAGGCAGAAATACATCAGAGAGAAGGCTGTGGGGCCGGTGCGAGCAGTATGTATGTCACTGCTCACTGCAGGCGAAGATCTGCTACTTACAAGGTATGCAGGAGGGACACTTGTTAGAAGTTTTCAGCTGGTGGGGCTTGGGGATCCCTGCCAGCCACATCATAGGTATGCAGCTACTGGGTGGGCCTGAACCCAAAGTGGGTGGGCATGGGCCCACCCAAGCCCACCCTTGGCTACGCCACTGCCGTAGATTAATCCTGTAGGCCAGAGAGCATATCTTGAAGGATATACATGCTTTGATTGGTAGCCAGTGTAGGTCTTGTAGTAGTGGTCTTGTGCTTTCGAATCAATTTTTCCCGAATATTAGTCTGGCTGCTGTGTTCTGTGCAGTTTGAAACCTCTTTAGTGTTTGTTGCTACATCCAGTAAATCTGCATGAGCAAGGACCGTGGATTGGACTAGACTGCGGAATGTGTTTGTTGGGAAATAATTTGTAATTCGTTTCAGTTTCCACATAGTGTGAAATATGTTCTTCATGGTGTTCGAAATCTGGATGTCAAGTATAAGATTGCAGTCTATGGTAATTCCTAGGATTTTTAGTTCATCTGATATTGGTACTACTACTAATACTATCTATCATTTCTATAGCACTGATCTTAGTAAAGTGTTTGGAGGTATGTGGTGATGTTAGTATTAGGCAGTGTGTTTTTGCCCTGTTCAGCTTTAGCTTGAAAGCTGATGACCACAATTCCATGGTGTTTAAATTGTCCATGATCTTGCTCATGATTTCAGGCAGGTTCTTTTTGAAAGGGATGAAGATGGACACGTCATTGGCATATATGAAGAGGTTGAAGCCTTGTTTGGACAGTGATCAGGCAAGGGGGACCATCGTTAAGTTGAACAGAATTGGAGACAATGGCGAGCCCTGGGGGACCCTGCATTCTGCTTTCCATAGAGGAGAGGTTGTGGAGTTCTGGAGGACAAAAATCCAGTGAACCATTCAAGCACTCTCCCTCCGATTTTGTTGAGTATTCGTGAACTATTCATACTGTTGCATTTGACCGCTGTGTACTGCTCTGTTTCGGAACGATCTTCTAGGACACAGCTTCCCAAACAGGGTCACAAAACCCATGGTAGGGGTCGCAGCTGTTGCAATCTGGGTGGGTACTCCATACAACATCATTGTCCTGTGTCATCCGGAGGTCGTGCGCTTTCTGCGGCTGCTCAAATTGGGGTCGAGGCTACATTGCTCTAGAAGATCCAAGTGCTGTAACAAGGTTTGGTTATATCTTTCGTAAGAGGAATAGCCTTCATAAGGTCCAGTGCTCAGAGAAAGTGTGGTTCATGACCAGTTCACTGACTCTCGATGCTAGACAAAGGCTAATGGAGTTTGTCCTGATCTCAGGGGTCAATGCTTTCTGCTGCTCGGACATTTCTTTCTGTTTACTAGCCGGTGTGCTCACACTGGATGACTTCACGGCAGGTGCACTGAATGTAAAACCCTTAGCTTGTCCAACAGGTAGCACATCTGTCTTAGTGGATTTCACAATTGGAGACGAAAAGGTGAACACAGGACTGCTACTACTTGACGTATTGGGCTGCACTTTATTAACCACAGGCTGTGCCAGAGAGGATGTCAATTTTGCAGTGGGAAGGGGGTTCGAGCTGAATTTGAAGCTAAAACTGGGTAGTGCAGTACTGCTGATGGGCAGAGAAATTTTGGGTAGCTCTGGAATAGAAGATCAGATTAGGTCTCTGGTGAGAGATTATGGGTCTAGATCAAGAGTGACGTAGAGATAGACGGTAGCTGCCACCCTTTCCTATTTCATCTGGACGTCTAATTGTGCAGTGTGCCTTCCTATGTCAAAGGGGAAACAGAATAAGCCCTGTTGCATTGCATTTTTCATTCTGTTTCAAAACGAATGCACATCCCTCCTTAAATAAAGCATGAGCACCAACCCAAAAGTCAACAAGTGCATCTTACGTACACGTCATCCATTGTCTAGGAACATTCCAAGCCATCTTCCCTTTAAATAAAACACAAACGTTGTTTTCAAAAGCTTAGCAAGCACTTTGGCAGCGTTATTCTGATGTGGCATTTCTTGTCCTGTGATTATCAGGGTGTCTGGTACGTTATCATATTAGAATTTCTTCTTACAGAATGGGAATGTAAGAAAAAGTACTCTCCAAACCCTGGTGGGGGGCGGGGGGGTTATGACGTACCATTTCATAGATATCATGGAACCGTCTTTATGAATGAATGGAATGCCGTTAGAATATGAAGATTATTATGTAGGCAAGAGGTTGTCTTGCTTCAGACAGAGACGTCATCCCCCATCGGGAGGGAGGGTACAATTTGTCACACTATATTTTGAAACATTAGCATGACACCATGAAGGAGTTTCCCTGTAGAAACGCTGTTGAATTGAAATGTACCGATTCTTACCCTAACCCCACTTCCTCAGAGCCTGATTAGGAAACTGTTCCTATTTTTGTACTCATGAGTCAGTCCCACGCAGCGTGCTCCACAGGGACCGAGGAGCAAGTCCTCTCTCTGTGTCTAAAGTTGAAGTTTACTTTTCAGGTTGCTGATGCTTTGGGACATGTTTTTCTCTTATGGAAATTTCTGCCCTTGCCGTGATCTTCAGGTTCACACAGCACCATCCATGAGTGGTGGCCTGGTCCTATTTCAGTGTGAACATTAAAAGGCACGCACTGGAATGGGGTACGATGGGGCATCCTGGAATGAGGTGTTTTAAATTACTGTGATTATAATATTTGTTCTAGATGTGCTCATTTCTTCTATTGTACATAACATTGTAAAAGGCCTATTATATTGCATTATATTGTCAGTATTTGTGCTGTTAAATGTGTATATTTTTGATACTGTTTTACTGTAGTTCTATTATTAGGTTTCAATTTACTGTTTCCAAGTTTACCTTATTTAATGTATTTATGTTTATTCTTGGCTATTTTACTACTAGCCGTTAAGCCCGTTAAAACGGGCGAGATTTCCAGCTACCCTCCTCTCCGCCGCTCCCTCCCCGCTCCGTGCCGGGCCCCCTGCACTGACCTGACAGCGCCTCTCACCTCCATGTGAAAGCGCTGCAGGCAGCAGCAGATCGCTACTACTACTACTATTTAGCATTTCTATAGCGCTACAAGGCGTACGCAGCGCTGCACAAACATAGAAGAAAGACAGTCCCTGCTCAAAAAGCTATGTAATAAAAGTGAGCCAAGTATAGGACAATCAAGCCATTGTGACATCACTGATGAGGTTGGCTCTTATTGGTGGACTGAGGCATTATGACATCACAATATTAGCTCTGGTTACAAGAGACTACTACTACTACTATTTAGCATTTCTATAGCGCTACAAGGCGTACGCAACGCTGCACAAACATAGAAGAAAGACAGTCCCTGCTCAAAGAGCTATGTAATAAAAGTGAGCCAAGTATAGGACAATCAAGCCATTGTGACATCACTGATGAGGTTGGCTCTTATTGGTGGACTGAGGCATTATGACATCACAATATTAGCTCTGGTTACAAGAGACTACTACTACTACTATTTAGCATTTCTATAGCGCTACAAGGCGTACGCAGCGCTGCACAAACATAGAGAAAGACAGTCCCTGCTCAAAGAGCTATGTAATAAAAGTAAGCCAAGTATAGGACAATCAAGCCATTGTGACATCACTGATGAGGTTGGCTCTTATTGGTGGCCTGAGGCATTATGACATCACAATATTAGCTCTGGTTACAAGAGACTACTACTACTACTATTTAGCATTTCTATAGCGCTACAAGGCGTACGCAGCGCTGCACAAACATAGAAGAAAGACAGTCCCTGCTCAAAGAGCTTACAATCTAATAGACAAAAAATAAAGTAAGCAAATCAAATCAATTAATGTGTACAGGAAGGAGGAGAGGAGGGTAGGTGGAGGCGAGTGGTTACAAGTGGTTACGAGTCAAAAGCAATGTCAAAGAGGTGGGCTTTCAGTCTAGATTTAAAGGTGGCCAAGGATGGGGCAAGACGTAGGGGCTCAGGAAGTTTATTCCAGGTGTAGGGTGCAGCGAGACGGAAGGCGCGAAGTCTGGAGTTGGCAGTAGTGGAGAAGGGAACAGATAAGTGCCTGTAGCACTTTCACACGGAGGTGAGAGGCGCTGTCAGGTCAGTGCAGGGGGCCCGATACGGAGGAGGGCGGGAGCGGCGGCGGGGATGGGGGAGGAGGGTGGAGGTTGGTGCGCGCGATGTTCGTTTCCAGGCGGAAGCGTCCGACAGTGACTCCGACTCTGTTTCCCTCTCTGTTCCACCCTCTGACGTCATCACGTCTTGACGCGAGGACGGGACAGAGAGGGAAGTCTCTACTGCGCATTTGCAAGTGAGTCGGTCACTTGCCGTTTATATGTTTGATTGTTATGCTGTTGACAAAATTGTAAGTTTTATGTTAAACTGTACCTGCCTTGAGTGAATCTCTTCATAAAGGTGGTTAATAAATCCCAATAAATAAATAAAAATAATTATATGCCAGATCTGAATACCTGGCTCACACAATCCTTGACCTTGGGGGTCATTGGAGGATCCTTTTAAAATTGGGTGGGCCCACAGGATGGGTTTTAAGAGTGGTGAAACCACACATCCTTGAGTAGCTGTGTTCTGCTTCTTACATCTGGTACCTAAGCAGGCCACTTTGCGGGCCCAGCGTCAAGGGAAGATCCTGGAATATGACAATCGGAAAGTACTCGTTTCCAGGACTATACTGCCACAGTGCATTCCCAACGAAAAGCTTGTGTTCCCCTATGCACTGACTTACATCTACGGAAGATTCCGAATGCATCGCTTTATCCAGCGTGACTTTGGGTCTCCTATGACGGACAAACGCATTCCTTTATGTCAGTGGAGGCAGCGAAAACTTTTCTTCAAAATCTCCCAGCCAGTGTGGGAACTTAGGAAGCTACTGTACGTCTTTGTGTTTTGGACTCATGGGCAGACTAGCTAATCTGGACTTCTCGATATTTTTTTTTAAGTAGCTTCTTTTATTTTATTTCTGTCTTCTCTCTATCTTGCGTGCGAATCACAGTAGATGGATTTATATTGTCCCTAGTTTCTTGTTAACTCTTGTTTTACTCTTGTTGCTGTGATCTCTACTTTGTAGGTTATTTCAGGTTGGTAAGGTGGGGTTGAGTGGGGGATGTCACGTATTAAGTCCCATGTAGTATGAGATGTTAGGATATAAGAGGGTTTGGATATAGGGTTGAGGGGGGTAGGTACCAAGGGGGGATGGGTGAAATTTTAAATATTTACAACGACTGTGGGTTCCCGACTACTATTCTCTGTTTATGTAACTTGCTGTTTTTTTCTGTCTGATGCTGTATTATTTGTCATCAATAAAATAGATTTACACATAATTATACGCCAGATTATACGTACATAAGTATGCGCAGTGACAAGATACATGCACCACATGGAGGCATTACTGGAAGCAGACCCCCGGATTCTGTAAAAGTTACCAAAAATTGTGCACACAAACTTAGGCATCTGCCCAATTCCCATGCTCAATTTAATTAAATAATGAGGTAATTAGCGCCAATAATGTATTTATTTATTAGAATTTATTTATCACCTTTTTGAAGGAATGCACTCAAGGTGATACACAGTAAGAATAAATCAAACATGAGCAATAGACAATTACAGCAGTAAAATATTCAAATATTACAAAGTATGGCATAGCATACTACTTACCATGTCAACACAATACGTAATAGAACATTTTAATTGACAGTGTAGGGTATAAGCGAAGATAGAACATATAGATAAGGTGACTAATTTAAAGAAAGTTGCACATGAGGTCAGAGAGATGATTAAAAGCTAGTGTAGAAGTGGACAAACATAATTGGATTTTAACAAGCATTCATTGGTACTAATTAGATTTAATTGGAATTTTTGAGTGTAAATTTAGGCACGGAATCCATGCCAAAATTTTACACGTGAGTAAAAAAACGTGGAGTGGCAATGGGAGGAACAGAAACAGTCTTAGCATTTACACACATAGAATACAGGGAATGTACACCTAACTTTTGGTGGGGGGGATTTTGCTCACACCTTTTTCAGTAGTAGCTCACAACAGGGGCAGACTGAGTGTGGTCTGGGCCTCTGGACATTGGGGGTGGCCTGGGCCCCCTGCCCAGCTGCTGCCCGACACCACCACCCCTGCCACTGCAGCCGCTGCTCCAGTCCTACCTGAGGAGTCCTAGTGGTCTGTTGGCCTCTGCAGAGGGGCATGCTCTTTCCTGCTCACTGCGCTGCCTCTATTCCCCTGCCTACCGGCGTCACTGTGTTTTCAAAATGGCAGCCGAGACTTCCCGCGGTAGTCTTGCGGGTCTCAACATTCTCATGAGACTTCAGCAGGGAATCTCGGCCGCCATTTTTTAAATACGGCAGGGGAAATAGCAGCAGCCCAGTGGGCCGGGCAGGAAAGAACATGTTTCCCACCCCCCCCCCACCCCCGCTGAGGCCACTAGATCACCAGCAGCGCGCCGAGCTTCTGGGCCCCCTAAAGCCTCTGGGCCCTGCCCAGTTGCCCAAATGGTCAGTCCACCTCTGGCTCACAGTGAGTTACATTCAGGTCCACTGGATATTTCCCTGTCCCAGGAGGGCTCACAATCAAATTTTGTACCTGAGGCAATGGAGAGAAATGACTTGCCCAAGATCACAAGGAGCAGCAGTGGCATTTTGAAGTGGGCCACCTCTGGATGTTAAGACGGGTGCTCTAACCACTAGGCCACTCCTCCACTAGCAACATTCCATCTAGAATCTCAATTAGTAGCAACATTCCAGAATCTCAAAAAGTGGCAACATTCCATGTAGAATCTTCAATAGTAGCAACATTCCATATATTTATTTATTTAGATTTTGCTCACACCTTTTTCAGTAGTAGCTCAAGGTGAGTTACATTCAGCTACTCTGTATATTTCTCTGTCCCAGGAGGGCTCACAATCTAAGTTTGTACCTTGGGCAATGGAGGGTTAAGTGACTTGCCCAAGATCACAAGGAGCAGCAGTGGAATTTTGAACTGGGCCACCTCTGGATGCTAAGACGGGTGCTCTAACCATTAGGCCACGCCTCCATTTGCACCACATTTCAGTTGGTGCAAATGGCCATGCCTAAACTTAGGTGCAATTCCCAGGCATAAGCGCTGTTCTATAACCCATGTCTAACTTTAAGCGTGACTTATAGAATAGCACTTTTTTGGTGTCATATATAGAATCCACCCCATAATGTGGGAGGGAGAGATGTGAAGTTATAATGTACTACTACTACTACTTAATATTTCTAGAGCGCTACTAGGGTTACGCAGCGCTGTACAATTTAACAAAGAGAGACAGTCCCTGCTCAAAGAGCTTACAATCTAATAGACAAGTGAACGGTCGGTCCGATAGGGGCAGTCAAATTGGGGCAGTCTGGATTCACTGAACGGTAAGGGTTAGGTGCCGAATGCAGCATTGAAGAGGTGGGCTTTAAGCAAAGACTTGAAGACGGGCAGGGAGGGGGCTTGGCGTAAGGGCTCAGGAAGGTTGTTCCAAGCATAGGGTGAGGCGAGGCAGAATGAGCGGAGCCTGGAGTTGGCGGTGGTGGAGAAGGGTACTGAGAGGAGGGATTTATCCTGTGAACGGAGGTTATGGGCGGGAACATAAGGGGAGATGAGGGTAGAAAGATAGTGAGGGGCAGCAGACTAGCACACATGTACACCCACCTCGGAGTAAGTGTTAAGGTATGGACTGGCATTTGCATGCTGGTGGGATTGGTTCTGGGAGCTTATTTTATAAAGGTATATTAGATGCTTATATGTTGCATTTGTACACTAGGCTTAAACTAGATGCCTTTTGGGACTTCTTACATAGCAGCATATTATAAAATCAGGATCTTTATGCATTACTTGGACAAATCATGGAAAAGCTGTCAGGGCATAAACATTTCTTGAATCTGAATCAAGGCTCAAAGAAGAGCTACCAAAATGATAGAGGAATGAGGAAAGGTTAAAGAGGTTAGGGCTCTTCAGCTTGGAAAAGAGATGGCTGTGGGGGGGGGGGGGGGGGGGGGGGGGGGGGGGGGGGGAGGATATGATTGAGGTCTATAAAATCCTGAGTGGTGCAGAATGGGTAGAAGTGAATCGATTTTTCACTCTTTCAGAAAGTATAAAAACCAGGTGACACTCAATGAAATTACATAGAAATACCTTTAAAACAAATCGGAGGAAATATTTTTTCACTCAAAGAATAAGTAAGCTCTGGAACTCTTTGCCAGAGGATGTGGTAACAGCGGTTAGCATATCTGGGTTTAAAAAAAGGTTTAGACAAGTTCCTGGAGAAAAAGTCCATAGTCTGTTATTGAGATGGACATGGGGGAAGTCACTGCTTGTCCTGGGATTGGTAGTATGGAATGTTGCTACTCTTGGAGATTCTGAATGGAATCTTGCCACTCTTTAGGGTTCTACATGGAATGTTGCTACACTGAATGGAATCTTGCCACTCCTTAGGGTTCTACATGGAATGTTGCTACTATTTTGGATTTCTGTCAGGTACTTGTGACCTGGATTGGCCACTGTTGGAAGCAGGATACTGGGCTAGATGGACCATCAATCTGACCCAATATGACTGTTCTTATGTTCTTAACTTTTTCTTAAAAGAAAAATCCCCCAATACTTTGGGAACAGGAATTTTCAAGAGAACTGAACTCACCTGGCTCATGGTGACCTCTATCAAGGAATGAAGGTGAAGAAGACGTGTGTGTGTGTGTGTGTGTGTGTGGTGTGTGTGTGTGTGTGTGTGTGTGTGTGTGTGTGTGTGGTGTGTGTGTGTGTGTGTGTGTGTGTGTGTGGTGTGTGTGTGTGTGTGTGTGTGTGTGTGTGTGGTGTGTGTGTGTGTGTGTGTGTGTGGTGTGTGTGTGTGTGTGTGTGTATGGTGTGTGTGTGTGTGTGTGTGTGTGTGTGTGTGTGTGGTGTGTGTGTGTGTGTGTGTGTGTGTGTGTGGTGTGTGTGTGTGTGTGTGTGGTGTGTGTGTGTGTGTGTGTGTGTGTGTGTGTGTGTGTGTACATGGATGTGTCAGGGTTGAACAGCTGAAAAGCTCCTGAAAAAAATGTAATCTATTCTGATCTGCTTTTTATTGATAGCCAGATACTTTGCACATAAACTATTCTTGTCGTTAGTTAGTATTAATTGATATTATTTTAGAGCACAATCACAATGAAGGGGATCCATTTACTAACTTGCACTAAAGTTTTGCAGTGGTACGTTTCAGAATTGATGCAAGGTTAACTGCAAAACATCTGCACTAACAGTCGCGGATGTTCGCAGCAGTTTCCAATTCAGTTAACACAGGGGAAAATGTCATTAGCTGCGTGATAGATAAAGCGATACATTTAACTACATAGTTACCACATAGTAACTACCTTCACATTAATCATACAGCACAGTCCCTATCCATTCCACACCTCAAAATGCTAATTTCCATGTGACATGTTGTTGTAACTGTTAGCACTCAGTAATTAACAGCTGCACTGGAAGGCAGCGCTGAGGAAAGGGGGTTTAAGCTTCCCCTTGACACTGCACTTTCAAAGGTGAGGGTCCCATCTCCCCAAAGGCAAAATACAGTTGTCAATTTGTTTGTCATATAATCTATTTGTTTTTGCAGTGGGGGAAAAAAAAACAGCTCGGAGTCTCCTAATCAGCCCACCTTGATCCAGGGAGTCTCTGGTTTCCAAGGACAGAGTGTTTTGGGACTGCCATTTCTTCATGTCTTGCCAAAGTTGCAACAAACTGCATTGCGCATTGGTTTGGGCTGATGAAATCACCTTCCCTCAAGCAGTGTGTCCCTGTTTCTTTCCTTATTCTCTCTCCCTCCACACCACTTAACTCTCCTTTGCAGAAGCGTAGCCAGACACCCAAGTTTGGGTGGGCCTGGACCCAAGGTGGGTGGGCAGAACTCCGCCTTGTCCTACAAGTGATTTGGTTTCTCCCTCTCTCGCCTGCATGCCATATGGTCTTTCAAACATCCTCTCTCCCCTGTATACCTTTTAAATAGCAGATTTTCACCGGCAGCAAACAGTTGTTGGGAGTTTTTGGCTGGTGGGGCTTGGGGTCCCTGCCAGCCACATTATAGGTGTGCTGCTACTTGGTGGGCCTGAATCTAAAGTGGGTGGGCCTGGGCCCAACCCAGCCCACCCTTGGCTAGGCCACTGCTCCTTTGTCAAGTGGAGAATCCCATTGACAACTTTTGACACTAACAGGTCGAAAGAACTCCACATTACATCCAAGGAATCCTGTGAAATTCAGACTTCAAAGCATAGAAAAGATTTAGAAACAGCTCAGAAATACTACAGATCAATATAGTGTTCTTTGTGATGCTAAGGCCATTTTTACTACAGTGGTAAAATGGCCAATTTTCCATTTTTGTTGTATCAATGGCCATGTATTGATGCTCATCAACCAAAAAAGATATCCATATAATTATATGGAGCTACCAGGTACTTCTTAGCCAGGATCAGGTGACCCTCAGGGGGAGGAATGCTGGCTTCGGCCTAACCCCTGGTAAGCCTTTTCTTGGTTGAGAGGTGCCCAGCTCTCCCACCGGTTGCCTTCTCAGGTGCCGTGGAGGACTTGCAGCTCATCTGCATATCCTCGGAGCCTTCGCCAGAGTGACTCCCAGGTCCGTTCCGATCCACTCGGGGCCTCTGCTCAAGGTGCCGCGCGCCGTTAGCTTTCCTTCTAATAAGTTCTGGGAGAAGAGGATATTTCTCTGGTAAGTGAACAAATTTTGCTTGTGCTTTCGGAACTTGAAGATTGGGGTTTAAAGGAGGAACTGTAAGTTAGTGATAGGCTGATATCCTTAATACTTTAGCAAGTTTTAAATTACGGAAAAACTCAAAAAACACTAAGATGGAGTCAGCAGTCCAGCAGCGAGAGGGGTGCTATCCAGTCTTTTGCATTGAGTGTCACATGTATGATTATCTCCCAATTGGTGAGGTGTCATATGTGTGTGCCCGATGCAAAGAGCTCCTAGCTCTCAGAGAACGTGTCCGTTCCCTTGAGGCTAGAGTAGCAGACTTGATGGAGCTGAGGGAGACAGAGAGGTACATAGAGGAGACCTACAGGGATGTTGTAGAGAAGTTCCACCTCCAGTCAGGTAGCCCCTGTGCTACCTTGGAGGAGGGAGGTCTCCTAGAAGGAGAGCATCACCCTGGTGAAGTAGGAAGTACTCCTGTAGCCAGGACCTGCCCACCAGGGGATGTATTATCCTTTCGCACCGAGGATATATCTCCAAATGTTGCCCGGGAGGGAAAGGTTAGGACAGCTGTTGTACTTGGTGATTCGATCATTAGGCATATAGATAGCTGGGTGGCTGGTGGACGTGAGGATCGCCTGGTGACTTGCCTGCCTGGTGCGAAGGTGGCGGACCTCACGTGTCACCTAGATAGGATTCTAGATAGTGCTGGGGAGGAGTCCGCTGTCTTGGTACATGTGGGTACCAATGACATAGGAAAATGTGGGAGAGAGGTTCTGGAAGCAAAATTTAGGCTCTTAGGTAGAAAGCTGAAATCCAGATCCTCCAGGGTAGCATTTTCTGAAATGCTACCTGTGCCACGCGCAGGGCCCAAGAGACAGGCAGAGCTCCAGAGTCTCAATGCGTGGATGAGACGATGGTGCAGGGAGGAGGGCTTTAGATTTGTTAGGAACTGGGCAACATTCTGGGGAAGGGGGAGCCTATTCCGAAAGGATGGGCTCCATCTTAACCAGAGTGGGACCAGGCTGCTGGCATCGGCGTTTAAGAAGGAGATAGAGCAGCTTTTAAACTAGAAATGGGGGGAAGGCCGACAGTCGCTCAAAAGAGCATGGTTCGGGATAAGGTATCATTCAAAGATATCACCATAACAGGGAAGATAGAGTATCCTGATAGTGAGGTTGCAAAAGAGATTGTAGTAGATCGGGTATCTTTAAATAACAATAAAAATCAGACAAAAGATTGCCAATTAATACTGTCAAGTACTAAGCATGATGTACTTAGGAACAACAAACATAGTTTGAAATGTCTATATGCGAATGCCAGGAGCCTAAGAAATAAGATGGGGGAGTTAGAATATATTGCACTAAATGAAAAATTAGATATAATAGGCATCTCTGAGACTTGGTGGAAGGAGGATAACCAGTGGGACACTGTCATACCGGGGTACAAATTATATCGTAGTGATAGGGTGAATCGGATTGGTGGAGGGGTAGCATTGTATATTAACGAGAGCCTTGAATCAAATAGATTGAAAATTCTGCAGGAAGCAAAACACTCCTTGGAATCACTGTGGATTGAAATTCCATGTGCAAAGGGGAAAAGGATAGTGATAGGAGTGTACTACCGTCCGCCTGGCCAGGACGAACAGACGGATGCGGAAATGTTAAAGGAAATCAGGGACGCAAACAAACTGGGCAACACAATAATAATGGGGGATTTCAATTACCCGCATATAGACTGGGTTAATGTAACATCTGTACACGCAAGGGACATAAGATTTCTTGATGAAATCAAGGACAGCTTCATGGAACAGCTAGTTCAGGAGCCGACAAGAGAAGGAAAAATACTAGACTTAGTCCTTAGTGGTGCTCATGATCTAGTGCAGGGGGTAACGATATGAGGGCCGCTTGATAACAGTGATCATAATATGATCGGTTTTGATATTGGCATTGAAGGAAGTGAAACTAGGAAATCAAGTACGCTAGCGTTTAACTATAGAAAAGGTGATTACGACAAAATGAGAAAAATGGTGAAAAAAAGACTGAAAGGAGCAGCTCGCAGAGTAAAAAACTTGCATCAGGCGTGGATGCTGTTTAAAAACACCATCCTGGAGGTTCAGGACAAATATATTCCACGTATTAGAAAAAAGGGAAAAAAGACTAAACGTCAGCCGGCGTGGCTAAACAGTAAGATAAAGGAAATCATTAGAGCCAAAAAACAATCCTTCAGAAAGTGGAGAAGAGAACCAACTGAAAGTAACAGGATAGATCATAAGGAATGCCAAGCCAAATGCAAAGCGGAGATAAGGAGGGCAAAAAAGGACTTTGAGAAGAAATTAGCGTTGGAAGCAAAAATACATAGTAAAAACTTTTTTAGATACATTAAAAGCAGGAAACCGGCCAAAGAGTCGGTTGGGCCGCTGGACGAAAATGGTGTTAAAGGGGCGATCAAGGAGGACAAAGCTGTAGCGGAGAAATTAAATGAATTCTTTGCTTCGGTCTTCACCGAGGAGGATTTGGGGGGGACACCGGTGCCGGAAAGAATATTTGAAGCGGGGGAGTCGGAGAAACTAAACAAATTCTCTGTAACCTTGGAGGATGTAATGGGTCAGTTCAGCAAGCTGAAGAGTAGTAAATCACCGGGACCTGATGGTATTCATCCCAGAGTATTAATAGAACTAAAAAATGAACTTGCGGAGCTACTGTTAGAAATATGCAATCTGTCCCTAAAATCGAGTGTAATACCGGAAGACTGGAGGGTAGCCAATGTTACTCCGATTTTTAAGAAAGGTTCCAGAGGAGATCCGGGAAATTATAGACCGGTGAGTCTGACGTCGGTGCCGGGCAAGATGGTGGAGGCTATTATTAAGAATAAAATTGCAGAGCATATACAAAAACATGGACTGATGAGACAAAGTCAGCACGGATTTAGTGAAGGGAAGTCTTGCCTCACCAATCTAATGCATTTTTTTGAGGGGGTAAGCAAACATGTGGACAATGGGGAGCCGGTTGATATTGTATATCTGGATTTCAGAAGGCGTTTGACAAAGTGCCGCACGAAAGACTCCTGAAGAAATTGCAGAGTCATGGAATCGGAGGTAGGGTATTATTATGGATTAAGAACTGGTTGAAAGATAGGAAGCAGAGAGTAGGATTGCGTGGCCAGTATTCTCAGTGGAGGAGGGTAGTTAGTGGGGTCCCGCAGGGGTCTGTGCTGGGTCCGTTGCTTTTTAATGTATTTATAAATGACCTAGAGATGGGAATAACTAGTGAGGTAATTAAATTCGCCGATGACACAAAATTATTCAGGGTCGTCAAGTCGCAGGAGGAATGTGAACGATTACAGGAGGACCTTGCGAGACTGGGAGAATGGGCGTGCAAGTGGCAGATGAAGTTCAATGTTGACAAGTGCAAAGTGATGCATGTGGGTAAGAGGAACCCGAATTATAGCTACGTCTTGCAAGGTTCCGCGTTAGGAGTTACGGATCAAGAAAGGGAACTGGGTGTCGTCGTCGATGATACGCTGAAACCTTCTGCTCAGTGTGCTGCTGCGGCTAGGAAAGCGAATAGAATGTTGGTTGTTATTAGGAAGGGTATGGAGTCCAGGTGTGCGGATGTTATAATGCCGTTGTATCGCTCCATGGTGCGACCGCACCTGGAGTATTGTGTTCAGTACTGGTCTCCGTATCTCAAAAAAGATATAGTAGAATTGGAAAAGGTACAGCGAAGGGCGACGAAAATGATAGTGGGGATGGGACGACTTTCCTATGAAGAGAGGCTGAGAAGGCTAGGGCTTTTCAGCTTGGAGAAGAGACGGCTGAGGGGAGATATGATAGAAGTGTATAAAATAATGAGTGGAATGGATCGGGTGGATGTGAAGCGACTGTTCACGCTATCCAAAAATACTAGGACTAGAGGGCATGAGTTGAAGCTACAGTGTGGTAAATTTAAAACGAATCGGAGAAAATTTTTCTTCACCCAACGTGTAATTAGACTCTGGAATTCATTGCCGGAGAACGTGGTACGGGCGGTTAGCTTGACGGAGTTTAAAAAGGGGTTAGATAGATTCCTAAAGGACAAGTCCATAGACCGCTATTAAATGGACTGGAAAAATTCCTCATTTTTAGGTATAACTTGTCTGGAATGTTTTTACGTTTGGGGAGCGTGCCAGGTGCCCTTGACCTGGATTGGCCACTGTCGGTGACAGAATGCTGGGCTAGATGGACCTTTGGTCTTTCCCAGTATGGCACTACTTATGTACTTATCATAGCATTAAATACGACAGTCGACGGGCACCACGGACCCAGATGCAGGTATCGAAACTCGGGCCGAAGTTGGGGCGTGGACGGTGTTAAGACACTGAACAGCTGGAGAGATAAGTGAACCTTACAACACTAGCAGAAAGCAGAATTAAGTGTGGTTCGGTGACCTTATGTTTAAAACTAAGGAGGTTTTTTAGCCTATGATGAATGGATGGAACTCCCTTGGGTTCAATGAGTGATCAACAAAGGAGTATCCCATCATAGTTTCAGGCAGTGGTGTTCCTAGGGTGGCTGATCCCTATGGAGTCTTGTGCACCCAGTGGGGCCCTTTCACTAAGCCTCATAGGTGCCTACATGCGTCCTACGAGAATCAATTTTGAACTACCGCCTGGCTACCACGTGGCCTGGACGGTAGTTTAATTTTTTACACGCGTCCACTAAGTGCGCCAGAAATTGTCTGGTGTGCAGCGGTAATCGGCATTGTGCATGTGTAGACCGTTACTGCCCGGTTAATGCGTGAGACCTTACTGCTAGGTCAATGGGTGGCTGTAAGGTCTCAGGCCCAAAATGGACGTGTGCCAATCTTTATTTTGCCGCACGTCCATTTTTGGCCAAAAAATAAAGGCCTTTTTTTGCAGGTGGAGTGGCAGGAGTGGAGGAGTGGCCTAGTGGTTAGGGTGGTGGACTTTGGTCCTGAGGAACTGAGTTCAATTCCCACTTCAGGCACAGGCAGCTCCTTGTGACTCTGGGCAAGTCACTTAACCCTCCATTGCCCCATGTAAGCCGCATTGAGCCTGCCATGAGTGGGAAAGCGCAGGGTACAAATGTAACAAAAATAAAATAGATACTATTGGATATTCTACATGGAATGTTGGCGATTCTACATGGAATGTTGCTATTCCACTAGCAACATTCCATGTAGAAGGCTGCGCAGGCTTCTGTTTCTGTGAGTCTGACGTCCTGCACATACGTGCAGGACGTCAGACTCACAGAAGCAGAAGCCTGCGCGGCCACATTGGTGATCTGCAAGGGCCGACTTCCACATGGAATGTTGCTAGTGGGACTCTGGGCAAGTCACTTAACCCTCCATTGCCCCATGTAAGCCGCACTGAGCCTGCCATGAGTGGGAAAGCGCAGAGTACAAATGTAACAAAAAAAATGGACCTGCGTGCGTCCATTACACATGTCTACACCAGAGCAGGTCATTTTTTGGCGCACCTTAGTAAAAGGACCCCCCCCCCCCCCCAGGAATCACATAGGATTCCTTTGTTGAGGTATTTTTGTTTTTGATTTGTTTTTTCGTAATAATGTAACAGTTCTGTAGCTGGCAATCAAACATTGTAATCCTCCAATTCTCACACTATTCATGGCTTTGTCTGTTATTTAGGGTTTTTTTTTTTCTTTCCTATTTTTCTACTTTGGTGTTTTCTTTTGTTTTTTTCTCTCCCCCCCCCCCCCCAGATATTAAATATTTTTTTAAGTGGCGTTTCCCCTGGTCTATAAACATTTCAACCTCTTTCAGAACAGAATTCTGCCCATCACAGACCTGATTAAAGTATCCAAGCTACAAGAATTCGTTTATTGTGCCTCATAGTTTAGGCTCTGCCTCTTTTCCGTACTGAGCAGTTCAGGGAGATGGAGATATGTAGGGGAAAGGTCACCCGTGCAAAAAATGTACTGGAGGGCACAATCCTGGCCTGAAAGATTTCCCGCTACAAGTTTCTTCATTTTCACGCTTCTGTGATTCTCTCTCTCCACAGCTTCGGTTTCATCCTATTACTGGAAACTCACTGTTATGAGGGACTCATTTTCCTGGCTGCACTTTGAATGCAAGAATGGCAACCAAGGAGCCTAACTGGCAATTTGATCACAATATTAAAAATATCTCTTTCCATTAGAAATTAAACACCTAATTCAAAACCAGCTACACCGTCTTCCTCAGGGGTCCTTTTACTTAGCATGGGGAATACAGGCTACTGCAAAAAGCGTTAGTTAATTTTTAAAATATTTTTGGAAGGGGGTGTGACATGGGAAGAGAATGGGCACGGAAGTGTTAAGCAGTTAGTGCGTTCACATTCCTGGGAGCTTTTACCGCCTCCTAAATATAAACATTAACGCACGAGCTGAAAAAGAAATTATTTTAAAAACGCCTTAACTTGTGCCGCTCTTGATTCTGGATTTAAGGCTCCTTTTACGAAGCTGTCGTAAACAGTAACACGGGCTGACCACAGCTTAAAAGGCCTTTCTTCGGGGGCGTCCTCAGGCATCCTGTGGTCATTTGGGCATCTGCACACGCTTACCACATGCTAAAAAATATAGTTTATGTTTTAGTGCTGGGGGCGGGTCAGGAGCGCAATTAGCGCAGTTACATCATTGCACGCTAACCGATTAGCGCATGAGCCCTTACTATCTATAGGTGGCACTAGGGGCTTATGCCCTAATGGCCATGTGCTAAGGGGGAAATTAGAGAGTGGCCATAATGGGAAAAATAGAAAACGCTGCCTTTTACCGGCTGCACTAAAAGTGGCCTCAGTGTGCAGGAAAGACCCTCGTTAGGGCTGTTGCAGACCACTTTCTAGCATGGCTTGGTAAAAGGCAGCTTTTTCTATTTTTTTGTTACATTTGTAGCCCACATTTTCCCACCTATTTGTAGACTGAATGTGGCTTACATAGTACCGGAGAGGCGTTTGCAGACTCCAGTGTAAACAAATACAAAGCGATATTGTGGTAAGATAAAGTTCATGTGGCACAGCCACATTAGGGAATCGTACAACGGAAGAGTTGTGTTATGTCCATTACGTACTTTAGTTTTGTTGGGTTGCAGATATCAGGCATTTATGTTGGATCGGCAGGGCGTGCCTTTTCCCAGTAATGGTCATGTGCTAATTTCCCCATTAGCGTCCGAGCCTCTATTCTGTAGCTGCAGGAAAGTCGTATTAAGAGGTGCTAACCCCCCCTCCCTCTCCCCCCATTCTTACTCCCTATAGTAAAAGGGCCCCTAAATTAAGAAATTATAAATACTACAGTTTATTGTCTTATCATGTTTAGGGAAGTGCTGTCTGGACTGGTTGTATAAAGCACTCTCAAAGGTCTGTAGCAGCCACAGTCTATAATTTGTGGTCTGTTCTGTGAGGTTTTTTTTTTTAAAATAATTTATGTTCTTGTTTTAGGCAAAAAGTCTGCAGTCGTCCTTACCTCCACGGTCCGTTTCATTTTATATTTAACAATAAACCTAAATGGGAAGGAGGAGGGCTCTTTATCCGGCTGGCAAATTACTAACATTCACTTTTATGATCTCTCATCCCCCCTAATTCCACATTACCCATACATATATTTACAGGAATATGTACACCATCCTGCTTATAATCGAACGAGAAAAACGCCCAAGTTCCGACCTAAATCGGGAGATGGACGTTTATCTTACAAAACCGAATAAAGCGGTATAATCGAAAGCCGATTTTTGGACGTTTTCAACTGCACTCCGTCGTGGATGCGGACAAAGTTGATGGGGGCGTGTCAGAGGTGTGGCGAAGGCGGAACTGGGGCGTGGTTATCTGCCGAACAAAGATGGGCGCATTTCACTGATAATGGGAAAAAAGTATGCGTTTTTAGCTAGAATTTAGGACACTTTTCCTGGACCCTGTTTTTTCACGAATAAGGCCCCAAAAAGTGCCCTAAATGACCAGATGACCACTGGAGGGAATCGGGGATGACCTCCCCTGACTCCCCCAGTGGTCACTAACCCCCTCCCACCACAAAAAAATGATGTTTCACAACTTTTTATTTTCACCCTCAAATGTCATACCCAGCTCCCTGGAAGCAGTATGCAGGTCACTGGAGGAGTTGTTAGGGGGTGCAGTGGACTTCAGGCAGGTGGACCCAGGCCCATCCCCCCTACCTGTTACAATTGTGCTGCTTAATGCTTATTAGTCGTCCAACCCCCCCAAACCCACTGTACCCACATGTAGGTGCCCCCCTTCACCCCTTAGGGCTATAGTAATGGTGTAGACTTGTGGGCAATGGGTTTTGAGGGGGATTTGGGGGGCTCAACACACAAGGGAAGGGTGCTATGCACCTGGGAGCTCTTTTACCTTTTTGTTTGGTTTTGTAAAAGTGCCCCCTAGGGTGCCCGGTTGATGTCCTGGCATGTGAGGGGGACCAGTGCACTACGAATCCTGACCCCTCCCACGAACAAATGCCTTGGATTTATTCGTTTTTGAGCTGGGCGCTTTCATTTTCCATTATCGCTGAAAAACAAAAACGCCCAGCTCACACATTGTTGAATAAAACATGGGCGTCTATTTTTTCCCAAAATACGGTTCGGTCCGCCCCTTCACGGACCCGTTCTTGGAGATAAACGCCCATGGAGATAGGCGTTTTCGTTCAATTATGCCCCTCCATGTGCCTCTGTGTCTTAACACTGCCCTTAAGCTTCCCATTGTCTCCTCCCAAAGTCTCCCTGTTGATGTCCCATTGAGATATTCCTAATGATAATTCGATTATCTCGCATAACTTGTACAATGTAACCCATAACCAATTTGTAACAACTGTTTTCTCATTATTCATATCTTATTGTATGCCACACTGAGCCCGCAAAGAGGTGGGAAAATGTGGGATACAAATGCAAACAATAAATAAATAAATAATGCCCTTTTTTTTTGTTTTACAATTATTATTATTGCTCCTGCTGTTCCTGGCCTTGAGCACACATTGCTGATAAATTCAGCTAATAATAATAATAATAATAATACATTGCATCAGTTTGCAAGGCCTGACCCACCCCAAGCTTTCTCTTTGCTCCTGAGACACGTGGGGGAGGTGTCTGCTGCGTGCAGTGTGTGCTCTCTGCTGAGATCTGGACGTACAGGGGAGAGGTGACTGGGTTCAACCCCAGAGGCTGACGCAACTTTCACAGGGCAAACGTGCAGAACATCCCGCATCATCTGACAAAAGCGGGGAGTACATGCACTCAATGAGCAGCCCATATCCCATGGGGATTTTAATTAGCTAAACACTGGCTACAGTGGTGAAAAACCCCCCACATCAAATTCAAATTTATGTTACATTCAATGGGGGGGGGGGGGGGGGGGGTAGGGCTTATTTTCACACATCCTGATTGCAAGTACTGCTCACGATCCTCTGACCTAATTCAGCAAAAGGGGAATAGGGTAGGGGCACCCTCTACTGAACTGCCCATTAGAAATAGTAAAAACGAAACGATTGTACTACAAAAGCTTCCCCAGACTTCAAAAATTAGTAGCATCAATTTGCAATGGGGGGGGGGGGGGGGGGGGGGGGGGGAAAGTACTTTGTTTTAAAAGAACCACGCTGCTATGCTTTGAAACAAGGGTGATGATGGCAGGTAAGGGACGTTAGCAAAAAAAAAAAAAAAAAAACCCCTCTGTGTCCTGTCCAGTTTGCACTAATTTTGCATTTCCAGAGAACCCTCTTGAGTTCTGGTCTTTCTTTTCCTTCCTTCAACGGGAGGGGATCCTCCATCAGTTATTCTGCTGGGTGCAGATATTAAGCTCCCCTTTGGTAATCCCGAGTTCCCTTCTCCCACCACCAAAAAAGAAGAAATTTAAAAAAAGATGAAGCTTAAATATCACAAGTCTTGTAAGGAAGCAACAAACATCTAACACCAGACACATTCTGGGTGTCTGATCCCCAACCAACATATATAAATATAGCCCCCTCGAAACCCATCAGACTTTCGTTCCCTTACAGAATAATTGGGAACCGGATAAATACTAGTTTTCCAGCACCCCCCCCCCCCCCCCCAGGCTCCACGTGCATCCAGCAGCATTGTAGGCTGGCTCTGTACGTGCTCACTTGCCCGTCTCCAATGGACAAAGCTGTCACTGTATGAATGAGGAGTGGGACAGTTAATTAGGTTCCCCCCTCCCCTCCAGCAAGATGGGGGCCAGCGTGGTGACTGCATGCTAACCTGGGGTCGCTATCTCAGCCTATGGCAGGAAGGCTCCGAGCCCCCAAGGACAAGGAGCTTAGGGGGAGCCTGATCAGACAGGGCCAGCTGGAGTAGGGGGAGGGGGGGTGAGGGATCCCCGATCTGGGATAGGAGGAAGCCAGGCTGGTCTGCGTGTCCACCGCATGCTCGTCGCATGCCCAGCCCCCTTGGCCCAAAACCTGCTGGAGGCGGGATTAACACGCCCTCTTCGCCTATTTATAAGCCAAAGCTTCGGCTGCCTCCAGCACGATGCGATCAGAGCTTGGTAGCTTTTCCGAGGATTTGTCTTGCGCGCGCATCTTCAGCGTCTCACCAGTAAAGGTAAGTATAGTCAGGGCTAGGTTCCGCCTGATTTGTAGGGGCGATCGATTTTCGATCATTTACTATTTAAAAAGTTAGAAAAAGAGGCGCAGGATTTGCAAAACAATATATATATGCATGCATTGATTTAAATTACTGTATACAGATAGATAGATAGATATAGAGCTATTGCAAAGATGTGCATATTATCATGATTTTTCTGTACATAAGTGGTAGCAGAGTTAACGTGTTTTTTTTCCTCCTCCTTCTGCTTCTTCCAGGATAATAAATCCCTTTGCAGATCCGACCGACTTTGCAGGATGGAAACCATGCACGAGCTGATCCCCTTTGCCAAAGAAATGCTGAGCCAGAAACCCAACAGGAAGATGGTGAAGATGTACGTGCTGGGCAGCGTGCTGGCTTTCTTCGGGGTTGTTATCGGCTTGGTGGAGACCGTCTGCAGTCCCTTCACCTCCCAGGAGAGTACGGAAGAAGAAGAGGCGAAAAAAACTCCCAGTCCGGACCTGGAGCAGGAGCGGGCCCCCAGCCAGAGGCAAGAGGAGCTGATCCTGGCAAAAAGCAAATTGCAAGCTCTGGGTGCAAGAAGCTTGGCTACCCGGGGGCATGCTTCCTAGGAAGAGCCCTGGGCTCTTTGCCACCTGAATGAAAGACTGCTGAACAGTTTGCTGGCTGGAACAGACCGAGAGAGAATCAGTGGATATGAACTTTGGACTAGACAGAAATGGGGTCTAATTATTGCTGCTGTGCAGCAGATAGAAATAATATTATCATCGGTGCATTTTTTTTACAATATATGTGAAATGCAGTATCTTACACGAATGTTCTTGTTTTTTTTAATTATTATTACAAATACATATATTTTGCATCCAAATAAATATTTTATTTAGTATGCACTGCTTGCTTTTTTATGTCTGATGCAGAGGGGTATTGAGCTGGTTGCATGCTGGCTGGTGTTTTGGCAAGGCTACATCAAAGGGCAGCTGCCACATAAGTGTACCCAGGCTGAAGTGCAGTGGTGGCAGGGGGTCCACCCATTGATTCATAAACTGAGCTTACCTGTAGGCTGAAAATGGGGAAGTGAGGATCTATGCCTAACTTCCGGTAAAGCATATGGTAAGGTGAGACAAGGTATGCCAGGGTCCAGAAGGCTTTTGAGCACAAAACACCTGCTGAATGAGAGATAAGGAAAGCTAGTGCAAACTCAAATTTCAGGGCAAAAGTAGGTTTTCATGAGGGGTTAATGCTCAGACCAATGATTAAGGGTGTGTGCAGAAAAAAACTTCCAGATCTTTTTGGCTGATTTATTTTCTTTTTTTTTTTTTTGGGGGGGGGGGGCAGGGGTTGTTTCACAAACTAATGTGCAAAATGCTTTAACCTTCTTAAAATCAACTTTGCATGCAGTTCAGAGATTTTATTTATATAAAGCCAAATCAGTGCTTGTACATGACTTGGATAAAAAGTTTCTGAACTGGACCTGGGACGCTCCTCCCTACCAGCGGTCAATGTTTTCTGGGTCTTTGGGCTACGATCCAGTGTAAAGTCTGAGCCATGAACTGAGGATGGTTCCTTTCTGGTCAGCATCCTGCCTGTCAACAGCACGGAGAAGACACTGCCACAAACAAGATCACAGCGGCAGGATTAACCCTCCCCACCCACCATTAGAGAAAACTGCCTTCAAGTAGGATTTCGAGCTGCTCCAGGTCATTTTGGGCAGGCTGAGCCAGTCCTGGGAGCAGTATATGCAAATCGATCTAATGAATATTCAATGGTTTCTAGACTCGAGGGTTCCCAAACCTGTCCTGGGGGAACCTCAGGTTTTCAGGATATCCACAATGAATATGCATGAGAAAGATTTGCACACCAAGGAAGCAGTATATGCAAATCGATCTCATGAATGTTCAATGGTTTCTAGACTCGAGGGTTCCCAAACCTGTCCTGGGGGAACCTCAGGTTTTCAGGATATCCACAATGAATATGCATGAGAAAGATTTGCACACCAAGGAAGCAGTATATGCAAATCGATCTCATGAATGTTCAATGGTTTCTAGACTCGAGGGTTCCCAAACCTGTCCTGGGGGAACCTCAGGTTTTCAGGATATCCACAATGAATATGCATGAGAAAGATTTGCACACCAAGGAAGCAGTATATGCAAATCGATCTCATGAATGTTCAATGGTTTCTAGACTCGAGGGTTCCCAAACCTGTCCTGGGGGAACCTCAGGTTTTCAGGATATCCACAATGAATATGCATGAGAAAGATTTGCACACCAAGGAAGCAGTATATGCAAATCGATCTCATGAATGTTCAATGGTTTCTAGACTCGAGGGTTCCCAAACCTGTCCTGGGGGAACCTCAGGTTTTCAGGATATCCACAATGAATATGCATGAGAAAGATTTGCACACCAAGGAAGCAGTATATGCAAATCGATCTCATGAATGTTCAATGGTTTCTAGACTCGAGGGTTCCCAAACCTGTCCTGGGGGAACCTCAGGTTTTCAGGATATCCACAATGAATATGCATGAGAAAGATTTGCACACCAAGGAAGCAGTATATGCAAATCGATCTCATGAATGTTCAATGGTTTCTAGACTCGAGGGTTCCCAAACCTGTCCTGGGGGAACCTCAGGTTTTCAGGATATCCACAATGAATATGCATGAGAAAGATTCGCATACTGAGGAAGCAGTATATGCAAATCGATCTCATGAATATTCACTGAATACCTTGAAAACCTGACTGGCTGGGGCTCCCCCAGCACAGGTCTGGGAATCACTGGCCTCAAGGTCTCTAAAATCAGGGGACTAAAAATATATACTTGGAAAAGGGCAACACAGGGGCTGGCTCACCTTGTCCCTGATGGCATGGAGTTATCAGTAACTCTAAACAGTCCTTGGGATTCTGTAGTCCAGTTCATCTGAGTCCAGTCCTTGGGGCAAACCTAGCCAGTCAGGTTTTCAGAATATCCACAAAAGATAAAAAAACAAATCTCTCTCACTAACCTTCATTGTGGATATCCAGAAAACCCAGCTGGTCCGGTGCGCCCTAAGGGTTGGGTTGAAAGTCTCTGCTATAGCCAGTCAGGACATCCCCACTGAATATACACAAATCAATTTGCAGAGAGAAGGGTCTAGATTAGAACCTGGTTGAGGTTTGCAAATAGATTTCATGCATAGTCAACGGGGATATCCTGAAACCCATGTTGGTTGGGGGGAGGGGGTCTGGAGGACCAGTTTGGGAACTCTAGAAGCAGAATCTACCCCCTCTATTCACAGCAACACCTATCAATTGACACCCCCCCCCCCCCACCAGGATAATAATAAAAGGTGTCAAGGTGCTTCTCTCTGACCCGCCCCCTTTGACAAATGCCTATTTTGAACATGAGCATTGGGTTTAATGCTTTAGGGCCTATACATGGGTTTTTCGGAGAGCTGGGGAGGGGGTCTGTGTAATTCCATCACTCTGGGTTCTGATTTCAGAAGATGGTTTCTCCTTAGCAGGCGCAGAACCTCCCTGCCGGTCCGCTCTGCAGTCTGTTTCTCAAGGAGCTGTGGAAAAGTTTATGTGCAGAATATGCCAGCATTCCTCTGGCCTTATCCGGTCCTGCGTGTAAACAAGCTGAGTTTTGAAACATTATTCCCAGCTTTTTCAGGGTGAACTCAACAGGATGAACCTTCTTTACTGTGCCAAAATCACAGAATAGTTTAAGGCCAGCACAATTCTATCAAAGGCACCACAGGAGGACGGGGATGGAGCACTTCCAGAATAAGGAAAGTGCTCAGGCTGGCTGACAGGAGATCTTTCAAAGCACTATCGCTGTTTTTAACTCTTTCTCTGGGTAGTTGGTAAGGTTATTTTTTTACAGCACTAGATCTGTAAGACGTATATTAACCAGGGCTTTTTTTGAGGGGGTACTTGGGGGTACTGAGTACTGGCACCTTTTTCATTGTCTGCTAAAATTGACCCATGGATTGCAAGTTTTAATGGAAGAGCTCTACACACCAATTCTGCCTTGTCATAGATTCTGTGGCTGGTTGCAGGGGCCCTGGCTATTGTGGGGTGGGTCCTTCAGTGATCACCCCACCCCTGAAGGGTGGCCTAGCATTTGAGTACCGGCACCTTTTTTGCTAGATAAAATGAACTGGAATTAACTCAAGAAAACTCATGTCCCAAGAAAGATTCAAATCTGCTTCAGTTCCCCAGGGAATCTGATTTGCCTCTGTCTGCTCTATGCTGAGGGTTAGCCACATTTCAGAGTCTGAATACCACTGCCAAGCAGTACAGTATGGGTTTGGGGATCGTAACTGGGAAGGTTAGTGACACATAAGCATGTAGAATGCAGCTACACACGAGCTGGTTAACACGTGAGACCTTACTGCTAAGTCAATGGGTGGCGGTAAGGTCTCAGGCCCAAAATGGACGCGCGCTGATTTTTATTTTGCAGTACATCCATTTTCGGCAAATAAAAAAAAAAGGCCTTTTTGGAGATGCACTGAAAAATGGACCTATGCGCGCCCAAGACACATGCCTACATCAGCGCAGGCCATTTTTCGGCACGCCTTAGTAAAAGGGCCCCAAAGCCCCTTAAGTCAATATTCAGCACTTAAGTGGCCATGAGTTAGCAGATAAAGATAGGACAGACATTTATGCGCTAAAACTGGCCACTTAAGTGCTGAATATTAGCACTTAAGTGGCCAAATGCTGACTCCACCCCCGGAACACCCCCAACATAGCCGGCTTTGAGTTAGACGCAAACTGCCTCTGAAAATTAGCAGCCAGCCCCAACCACACAATTTAACCAGTCAGTGTCCGGCTAAATCGCTTTGAATATTGGCCAAGTAATTTTTATATTTATTATTTCTTTATTATTATATTATTATACAGCACAAAACCAATATAATATTGCAATTTGAAATATATCTTACATTAATCAAAATACTTTAAACAAAAGTCGAAATATATCTTTATCATTTTCGCCCTAAAACATTCAAGAAATATAGATCCAAGAAAAGGAAAAGAAAAATTACTTTTTAAATCAAGTTGGGAGTGCTGCTGACCCATTATCTTCCTCCTTGCTATCTTATACAGTGTTTCATTCTGTTGCTGGACTATCACATTTACATTCTCTTCTTTAGAAATCAGGAAATCTTCTCACTGTTTAGGTTTCAAAGAATTGATAATTTTTTGATTGAAATAGTATTCGACATATACATGGAAATTTGAGCACATAATTGGCTCCTATACTACTACTTAACATTTCTAAAGCGCTACTAGGGTTACGCAGCGCTGTACAATTTAACAAAGAGAGACAGTCCCTGCTCAAAGAGCTTACAATCTAATAGATAAGAGTGAGACAAATATAGGACAATCAAGCCATTGTGACATCACTGATGAGGTTGGCTCTTAGGCATTGGTGGAATGAGGCATTATGACATCACAATCTCAGCTCTGGTTAAATCACTGCTATATGTAATAAAAGTAAGCCTATGTAGACAGTCAAGCCATTGTGACATCACTGATGAGGTTGGCTCTTAGGCATTGGTGGAATGAGGCATTATGACATCACAATCTCAGCTCTGGTTAAAATCACTGCTATATGTAATACTACTACTACTACTTAACATTTCTAAAGCGCTACTAGGGTTACGCAGCGCTGTACAGTTTAACAGAGGACAGTCCCTGCTCAATGAGCTTACAATCTAAAAGACAAGTGTACAGTCTGTCAAGTAGGGGCAGTCAAATTGGGGCAGTCTAGAATTCTTGAGTAGAGGTGTAGTGGTTAGGTGCCGAAGGCGACATTGAAGAGGTGGGCTTTGAGCAAAGATCTGAAGATGGGCGGGGGGGGGGGGGGCTTGGCGAATGGGCTCAGGAAGTTTATTCCAAGCATAGGGTGAGGCGAGGCAGAAAGGGCGGAGCCTGGAGTTAGCGGTGGTGGAGAAGGGTACTGAGAGGAGGGATTTGTCCTGTGAGCGGAGGTTTCGGGCGGGAACGTAGGGGGAGATGAGGGTAGAGAGGTAATGAGGGGCTGTGGACTGAGTGCATTTGTAGGTTAGAAGGAGAAGCTTGAACTCAGAGAGTCCTCTGACTCAATCCTAAAAAGGCTTTGCGTCTCTTCTATGTTTCTCTAGCAAGATCTGGATATATTCTTATCTTTGATCCTAGAAACAGTGAATCTAAATGTCTGAAGAAAAGTCTCAAAACTGTGTTACGATCCACTTCTAAGGCAAAAGATAGCCAAGTAATTTTTAAAAGCATGTACTGAAAAACTATTTTCAATACTCCTGTCTGAAGTTGCATTTTACTTTTAAGATGAAAAAAAAAGTACAAGAACATTGAAAGGACGACTGAATATAAAAATGAACATTACATTTATCAGATACATGTCTTGTCTTTCCCCTGTTATCATGAGGATCGCTTGGGTCTCAGGCAAGTACCCTGTAAGATTGTTCCTGGTTGTGGGTGTGAGGATTTGTGTGTGTGCTGAAGGGTTAAGGGGATGTATAAAGTAGGGGAATGTGAAAAGGATAGATATTTTTGCACATGGGTATAGTCAGGGGTGGACTAAACATTCGGGGAACTGGGCAGTGCCCGAGGGCCCAGAGGCTCTGCCCGGATGCCCGCCGCTCACTACAGCCCTCCTTGGTTCTACCTTTAAAGGTGTGTGCCGCTGGTGATCTAGTGGCCTCTGCGGGGGGGGGGGGGGGGCATGTTCTTTCCTGCCCGTTGTACTGCCGCTATTCCCCCTGCCCGGCACTGCCATATTTTAAAAATGGCGGCCGAGACCTGCGAGACTACTGTGGGAATTCTCGGCCGCCATTTTGAAAACACAGGGGTGCCAGGAGGTGGGGGAACAGTGGCAGTGCAGTGGGCAGGAAAGAACTTGTTTCCTCCCCACTCCTGCAGAGACCACTAGACCACCAGGGTCCTTCAGGTAGGACCGGGGCAGCAGGGGCATCGGTTGCGGCAGTAGGGGGGTGAGGGGCAGCAGAAGGGCAGGGGGACCAGACCACCCTCAGTCCGCCCCTGGGTATAATTATAGAGGAGAAGCATAGCGGCAAAATACAACCTGAAGCCGCCAACCAGCAGCTGTGCCCTCAGTTCTGTGTGACTGACTCAAGGGCACAATATACTTTGTTTTTCTCAAATATCTAACTTGCTGTTTGATAGCTTTGGCTGCATGCACCAAATACCTCCGGCTAAATTAGGCAGGCGTAAGATAAAGTCACGATTAGTCTGAAGGGCAAAACCTGTGAAGGTGAAAAGCCGGAGTATGAATGTGTGCCCAACACACTTTGCTATGCAGCCACCTCTGGGGTATTTCAATTTCAGAAAGACATAATATTTATTTATTGGAATTTATTTAGGGGCCCTTTTACTAAGGCGCGCCAAAAAATGGCCTGCGCTGGTGTAGGCACGTGTATTGGACGCGCACTGGTCCATTTTTCAGCGCACCTGCAAAAAAGGCCTTTTTCTGTGGCCAAATATTGGACACTGTAACGCCGATTTAAAAAAAAAAAAAAGTTGTAGAGGAGATCCCGGGAAATTATAGACCGGTGAGTCTGACGTCAGTGCCAGGCAAAATGGTAGACACTATTATTAAGAACAAAATTACAGAGCATATTCAAAAGCATGGATTAATGAGACAAAGTCACCATGGATTTAGTGAAAGGAAATCTTGCCTCACCAATCTACTATATTTCTTTGAAGGGGTGAACCAACACGTGGATAAAGGTGAGCCGGTTGATATTGTGTATCTGGATTTTCAGAAGGCGTTTGACAAAGTACCTCATGAAAGACTCCAGAGGAAATTGGAGAGTCATGGGATAGGAGGTAGTGTTCTACTGTGGATTAAAAACTAGTTAAAAGATAGAAAACAGAGAGTAGGGTTAAATGGTCAGTATTCTCAATGGAGAAGGGTAGTTAGTGGGGTTCCCCATGGGTCTGTGCTGGGACCGCTGCTTTTTAACATATTTATAAATGACCTAGAGATGGGAGTAACTAGTGAGGTAATTAAATTTGCTGATGACACAAAGTTATTCAAAGTCGTTAAATCACGGGAGGATTGTGAAAAATTACAAGAGGACCTTACGAGACTGGGAGACTGGCCGTCTAAATGGCAGATGACGTTTAATGTGAGGAAGTGCAAAGTGATGCATGTGGGAAAGAGGAACCCGAATTATAGCTACGTCATGCAAGGTTCCACATTAGGAGTCACAGATGAAGAAAGGGATCTAGGTGTTGTCGTTGATGATACGTTGAAACCTTCTGCTCAGTGTGCTGCTGCGGCTAAAAAAGCAAATAGAATGTTAGGTATTATTAGGAAAGGAATGGAAAACAAAAATGAGGATGTTATAATGCCTTTGTATCGCTCCATGGTGCTACCGCACCTCGAATATTGTGTTCAATTCTGGCTGCTGCATCTCAAAAAAGATATAGTGAAATTAGAAAAGGTGCAGAGAAGGGCAATGAAAATGATAAAGGGGATGGGACAACTTCCCTATGAGGAAAGGCTAAAACGGCTAGGGCTCTTCAGCTTGGAGAAAAGACGGCTGAGAGGGGCTATGATAGAGGTCTATAAAATAATGAGTGGAGTTGAACGGGTAGATGTGAAGTGTCTGTTTATGCTTTCCAAAAATACTAGGACTAGGGGGCATGTGATGAAGCTACAATGTAGTAAATTTAAAATGAATCATAGAAAATTTTTCTTTACTCAACGTGTAATTAAACTCTGGAATTTGTTGCCAGAGAATGTGGTAAAGGCGGTTAGCTTTTTTAAAAAGGTTTGGCCGGCTTCCTAAAGGAAAAGTCCATAGACCATTATTAAATGGACTTGGGGAAAATCCACTATTTCTGGGATAAGCAGTATAAAATGTTTTGTACTTTTTTGGGATCTTGCCAGGTACTTGTGACCTGGATTGGCCACTGTTGGAAACAGGATGCTGGGCTTGATGGACCTTTGCTCTGTCCCAGTGTGGCAACACTTATGTACTTGGGATTCTGAATGGAATCTTGCTACTCTTTGGGGTTCTACATGGAATCTTGTTATTCTTTAGAATTCTAGAATCTTGCTATTCTTTGGGGTTCTACATGGAATCTTGTTATTCTTTAGAATTCTAGAATCTTGCTATTCTTTGGGGTTCTACATGGAATGTTGCTACTCTTTGGGTTTCTGCCATGTATTTGTGACCTGGGTTGGCCACTACTGGAAACAGGATGCTGGGCTTGCTGGACCTTCAGTCTGTCTCTGTATAGCAATGCTTATGTACTTATGTTCCTATGAAGGTATCAGTGGGGTTTGGGCAGGAGGGAATAACATAGCCTGCAAAAATATTTACTCCATTGTGTAACTAGCCACTGAAATCCTCTAGGCCAGGACCGGTGCAAGGGTACTGAATGCTCCAGATGAACCTTCGACCTTATGCCCCACCCCTTTCAGTTAACTATTAGGCTTCTACGTCCGCCCAACCCCCTGAGATTTTGTTACCCGGGTAAATGGACTGTTTGAAAATTGCCCACCCTCCCTGCAGATAAAAGTATGGACTGTTGGTCCTTTGGGTTGTCTGGCTGTCAGGATCTACTGTTTTGCTTTGACTACTGCAGCCCTAGGCAACTGCCTAGTCTTGCCTAATGGTTAAACCAGCCCTTCTCCAGACACCTCTTAACCTCTGAAGTACAAAGACAGGAGAGAGAGAGAGTAAAGTAAAGTTCAGCCTTGCTGCACAGGAATCATGCCAGTTGCATCTTGCTGTGAATAAATTATACAGTCAGCATCTCAGCAAGGCTAATAATATCCAGTAATTGAACACAGCATTATAGATTTTTTGTTTTATTTGGATTAATACCAGTCTTTTTTGTTGTGGGACCACACTCTGATGCAGCCACCAGCAAAACATGGTCCAGCTTAGTAAAAGACAGAGGTTTTCAGAGTTCTTAAGGTCCCTTTTTCCTGCACTCTCAGACGGAAGGTCCCTGGTAAATAGTAACAACCCCCCCCCCCCCCACACACACACACACTTACTAAGCTGCGCTAGTGGCTGCCAGCAGGGGCGTAGCCAGACAATAGATTTTGGGTGGGCCTAGGCAAGAATTGGGTGGGCACCAAGTGTTCTACCCCCCCCCCCCCCAAAAAAAAAAAAAAAAATTAGCTGATGGGAAAACGCTTCTTTCCACCTTGGCAGCAGGCATGCACTGAAAACTGAGCATGCGCAGGTGCCGATGTCATGGAGAGTAACGTTTTCGTTACCATCAGGGGGAAATCTTCAGCTGGCGGAGCTTGGGATTCCCACCAGTTACCACTAAACATGTGCTACTGTTGGGTGGGCCTGAGCCATAAATGGGTGGGCCCTGGCCCACCTGTGGCTACGCCACTGGCTGCCAGTACGCATTGCCAGGCAGCCTAGTAAACAGGGGGGATAGAGAAATCTACAAATCTGAAGATTCAATCTTCTGCTTCCTTATTGGCACTTACCCAGGCGGAAGAAAAACACACATGAGGACCAATTAGAAGTGGATGAGCTGTGGGGAGGGTTTTTATTTTTATTTTACTTATTTATTTTGTGGTCTTTTGAGCTTGTTTCTGATTTATTTGTGATTTTATGAATGCCTTATGTAAACTGCTTAGTTCAATTCATTATTATGCATTTTGTAGTAGTGCGTACGAATTTTAATAAGGATAAAAATGAGTGGCACAGTGATTCGAAAAGTGAATAAAGAACCAAAGAAGGAAGATGTGGTAACATGAACGAGGGCAGGCCTGGAGCCCAGGTAAAACAGAGCCACATAGCGGTTACAGGTGAAGATAACATTTATTAAAGCTGTTAGGTCAGAGGTCCTGTTCCAGTCACAGGTAGGAGAAAAAGGCTACCTAAAACTAGCCCGTAAATGTCACAATGTCACACTTTGCTTGTCCCTGGCCTGGTTCCTCAAAGTTACCAACCAGTGTAGGCTCTAGCAATTACTCAGGTCACAAATATTAAATCTGCAAGGTTTCAAGTGCAGCTTGGCCTACCTGACTGTAGCAGATGTATTCGCATATGGATGGTAGATTTAGGGCCTGCCCATAGCTCCACCCAGCCCATCCATAGTTCCAACCAGCTCCACCCACAGCTCCACCCCTGCCACATCCCAATTCACAGCCCGGGGCACCAGAAGTAGCCTCCCCTTCCAGTGGCAGCAGGAGACACCTTCACAAAATGTCATCTCCTGCTGCTGCAGGACAAGTGGCAGCCAGAGGTGACGTTCGATGAAGGTGTGTCCTGCTGTCGCTGGAAAGGGAGACTGTTTAGCGGGAGATCCCAGCTCTTCAGTGGGAGTGTATGACTCGCCTGCCACCAGCTGGGGCCCACCTAGCCTTCAGGATAGATTGTCAGTGTAAACCCAACTGTGGCCCAAGGGCTCACCCACCCTGAGAAGTGATAGATTGCCTAGGCCATGATCTCGGATGAGTCACTTGCTTTGCTGTTGCTCCAACAATTGGTTCTTCATCACGAGCAACTTTCTGGATCTCTCCAAGATCTGCTTGGGCCACCTCCAGGACGTTGCTAAGGAGGTCCAACTACAACAGACTCAACTTTGACTGTTTACGGAAACCTTTCAGGTCTGCATATAGCTTGCTGGAATGCAAACTGCATGGCCCTAAACCCGTCTCTGTGGCCCACTCCAGTGGTACCACCTCTGACTTATCCAGTGCCTCAACCTCAGTACCACTGCACTTTGATGGGAACCCCAAAACATGTCAAGGATTTATTAACCAGTGCTTGATGATCTTTGAATTACAGCCCTTTAGCTTTCCATCTAATCGGGTCAAGATTACATTTATCATCTCTCTCCTTTCTGGGAAGATGTTGGCTTGGGCAACTCCCTTGTGGGAGCTGAATGACCCACTGATGTCCAACCTGGCGGTCTTCCTCACATGCTTCAGGCAGGTATTTGACAAGCTGGGGCACCTTTCCTCAGTAGCCTCTGAGCTCCTGCACCTACGACATGGGACACTTAACTGTGGGCCAGTATGCCATTCAATTCTGAACCATGGTTTCAGAACTGCAATGAAATCAGGAGGCCCATGTGGCCATCTTTTGGCAGGGACTGGAGGAGCACATTAAAGATGAACTGGCAGGACGGAATCTCCCCACCAGTTTGGATGACCTGGTTTCCCTACGCATCAAGGTGGACATCCACTTCCAAGAGAGGGCTAAGGAACGTGGAGGCAGATGAAACTCTACATGGTTGATACCTCAGTTTCAGGTCCCCACAGACCCCACCAGCTCCTCCTGCCACCCTGGAGGAAGAGGTTCCCATGCAGATAGGATACTCTTGACCTTCTTCAGAGAAAACGTGTAGGAGAATGCAAGATCTCTGCCTGTACTGTGCGGACCTGGAATATTACGCTAAGTGATGTCCCAGGAAACAAGGAAATCATCAATACCTAGGAGTGGCAGAGGAGATTTCCCTAGGTCTTTCCTGAATTGTTCCGACCTCCCTCATGACTCTACCTGTCACCCTTCAATGGGAAGATAAACAAATCATTGTCCACCCCCTCTCCACATCATAAAATTCAGCGTTGATGCTAAAGCACCCTCACCTGTTTTCTGTGGTCTCCAACAGCATTCCATGCCAGAAGAGTCTGATTTACTTCCTGGAAACTCTACACTTCCTTTATAGCCTTGCCAGAGGGTGTTGACTGATGTCATCACTTCCTGCCTTGTGGTATATAAGGAAGTTCTTGTCTCTCTATCAGTGCCTTTGCAACTGGTTGTCTAGCCAGGTCTACTGTGTTGCAGCCTTGTTCTAGCTTTGTTCCAGTCTGTCTCCTGTCCTGTTCCAATTTTGCTCCAGTCCTGTTCCTGTCTGTGCCGATAACGGAACAAAAAAGGACCAAGTAAAGTCAGCCGAGTGTTCGTCAGGGACGCCCTTCTTTTTTCCATTATCGGCCGAGGATGCCCATATGTTAAGCACGCCCCAGCCCCGCCTTCGCTACGCTCCCGACACGCCCCCGGGAACTTTGGTCGTCCCTGCGACGGAAAGCAGTTGAGGACGCCCAAAATCGGCTTTCGGTTATGCCGATTTGGGCGACCCTGGGAGAAGGACGCCCATCTCCCAATTTGTGTCGAAAGATGGGCGACCTTCTCTTTTGAAAATGAACCCAATAGTGTCTAGATTTTTTTTTGTTTTACATGAAGAATGTTTTAACCCCCCCCCCCCCCCCCACTACTATTCTTTCACCATCTAAGCTGATAGTTCTTTGTTGTTTAAGGTGAAATTGTCACCCATAGACAGGTGGAGATGATGCAGGCAGGGCAGGGAGGGAAGAAGATTTACCATTTTTGGCTTCCATTCAGATGCTTGCTGTTTTGTTTTGTTTTTTCCTACATTGCCTTCTGCAGGGAACTGTGCCCTTGAGTCAAAACGAACCAGAGATATGATAGCTGGTCTGAGGCAGTCATCTGTCACAGTCAGACAAGATAATCCCTGCTGGAGAAACCTTTCATCTCCTCTCTTACCTCAAAGAGAGAGCGTCTTACCTCAGCACAGCTTGAATGACAGAATCCAAAGAAAATCTCTCGCTGAGTACACGTACCGGAGTAGATAACGCTGTTTTCACGGTGAGGAGAATTATACTAAGATAATTATTATCTTTCACAATGCTGATCTCTGTCGGGCCCAGAAGACACTGGAGATCAATTCAATCGCTTGACGGGTTTCTGAATAGGCCAACTTGGTGGCATTGTGCCAGGGCAATGTACAGAGAGATTGCCAAAGTATTGCAAGATCCATGTTTTACCCCTTTCCACTGCATGGCTCTTCTGTAATTATTACATTCTTACCACAACTTCACTTGTCTCCAAACTCTTAAGCCATATTAGTACAATTAAAGGTACCCTTGATTACTGCTCTCTTTCCAGATAGACTGAACCAGCTGCACTTTCACCCCATTGCATTCATGGATGGGTAAGTTTATCTCATCATTTGGGGCAATTTTTTTGTGACTTAGGTGTGACTGAAACAAGTCTAGACCAAAACGTCTAACTTTTAGACCTGGACGCAGTGGCGTTCCTAGGGGCGCTGACACCTGGGGCGGATCGCCGATGTGCCCCGCCTTCCAGGTGCAGCGCCCCCCCGTGCAGCGCAACCCCCCCCCCCGGCGAAAGGACACCCCCCCGGGTGCACGCTGCTGGGGGGGGGGTGCCGTGCGCCGGTCAGCGTCGTTCGTTTCCATGCTCCCTCTGCACCGGAACAGGTTACTTCCTGTTCCGGGGCAGAGGGAGCATGGAAACGAACGACGCTGATCGGCGCGTGGCACCCCCCCAGCGGCGTGCACCCGGGGCGGACCGCCCCCTCCCCTTGGTACGCCACTGCCTGGACGTTTTTACTTCGTTCCATTATGGCAGAAAAAAATGTCCAAGTTTCATGACCGTTCAAATCCTGCCCTCTTGTGATTTGGATGCACTGCAGAGAAAACCGTCTCAAATCTGAGTTTCAAAAATCGCAATTTGGATGCTTTTGAGATGTTTTTGAAAATGAGCCCCTTAATCTCATCCTACCCCTAACAGAACCACACAAAAAAAGTAACATTAACATGTGTTAAAAAGGTATGGATTTAAGTCTTTCTTAAAGCAAGTTAATGTTGTTCTATCTTGCAATTCAGTAGGCAATTTATGGTAATTGCTGGACAGACTTCTACGGTCTGTGCCCTGAGAAGGACAAATCAAACTCAGATTTACATATAAAGTATCGCATACCATGTATAATGTCTATCTTGTTGGGCAGACTAGATGGACTGTACAGGTCTTTATCTGCCGTCATTTACTATGTTACTACATGTTACTCTTTGGGGTTCAACATTTTGTACCTATCCCGTACCGGATTTGGCGAATGCCTTCACGGTATTATGTAAGCCACATTGAGCCTGCAAATATGTGGGAAAATGTGGGATGCAAATGTAACAAATAATAATAATAATGATAATGTTGCTACTAATTGGGATTCCGGAATCTTGTAACGCTTAGGATTCCAGAATCTTCAGAACTTTTAGTACAAGAACAGTGCTGGGCAGACTACTACGGTCTGTGCCCTGAGAAAGGCAAGGACAAATCAAACTCAGGTATACATATAAAGTATCACATACCATGTAAAATGTTTATCTTGTTGGGTGGACTGGATGGCCAGCACAGGTCGTTATCTGCCGTCATTTACTAAGCCTCTCTACTAAGGTGCGTTAGCGTTTCTAACGTGCCTTTAAACTTAAGGTGCGCTAAACACTAACGCAACTATACATTTCTAAGGGGACGTTAGTGTTTAAGATGCATAAACCGTTTACGTGCGTTAAAAACACTAACACGCCCATAGCAAACACAGGAGTATGTTAGGCACTTATTTTGTACCCGGGGCAATGGAGGGTTAAGTGACTCGCCCAGAGTCACAAGGAGATGCATTGGGAATTGAACTGGGTTCCCCTGGTTCTGAAGCCACTGCACTAACCATTAGGCTTCTGTAGACCAAACATATGGGCTTCAACAGTTGCCCAACCACCAGAAATCTAACAGAATCTGACTTGTAGAACAAATTAAAAATCTAAGCCATGCCGTTCTTACATCTATGATGTCTTGAACTCTCAGTTTGCAAATGTCACCCATGCTCTCTCTCCGGAAAAAATCATAGTCAACACCACAGCTTCAAATCCTTAGTCAATAAGTCCTGCACCAGGGTGGAAGATAGAATTTAGCTAAGGAGTAGTGAAGGGAGGGGGGGAGGGGATGCCAATCAAAAGACAAAGGATCTGGAGTCTTGAACTTTACTCCACATATCTTGCAAATGATGCCTGAGATGGGGTAGTGCAGGGAGGAGGGACATGAAGTGTAACTGTTACCTATTTGTAACTATCTGAATCTTGCAGTTTCCAATCAGTCTTTGAGGCCAAGCTGCCCCCTGAGGACATGCAGTGTTAGCAGCAACAGGGCAGAGGCCCCTGCAAAAATACAACGCTGAACATTAAACACTATGGGTTAGATCATGTGACCTTGTCCACTGTACTTTGTACTATTGTTTGCTTATTAATTATTGTATGCCACATTGAGCCTGCCCGTGGGCGGGATTATTGTGGGATATAAATGCCATAAATATATATATATATATATATATATAGCACCAGAAAAATGAGCACTATTCTATAAGCCGCGCTTAAAGCTAGGCGTGGCTTATAAAATAGCACTTACATCAGGGAGTCGCGGCTAACTTTAGGTGTGGCCGTTTTCACCAACTGAAACGTGGTGTACACGTACGTGCTTACTTTACATGCGTAAATCCCCTTATTCTATAACAATGCACACGAATGTTAGCAACGCCCCATCCCTTCCGCACATAACCCTCCCATTTCCGCGCCCCCTTTTCCAGATCGCAAGTAAAATTTAGGTACAGATCCTGCCCCTAAATTTACACGTGTAAAGTCCAATTAAATTTAATCAGTGCCAATAATTGCTTGTTAAAAAGCCAGTTATTGGCAATAATTGGGTTGTTCTTCAGTTAAATTGTGTGCTCAAATTGGACCCAGGCCCAAATTTGGGCATGCAATTTTTTGCGGCTTTCATAGAATTAGGGGTATGGGAGTATTTCTCTAACTTTGCATCAGGTCCCTACTTTCCTTTACAGAACATTTGCATACAGGGGTGGACTGACCATTCGGGCAACCGGGCAGTGCCTAAGGGCCCAGAGGCTTTGCCCAGTTGCCTGCTGCAACCACATATTACAGCCTTCCCCAGTTCTATCTTGAAGGTCCCTGGTGGTCTAGTGGTCTCTGCAGGGGCAGGAAAGAACCCCACTTTTTCCTGCCCGCTGCTGCTACTCTGCCTGGTAGCACCGTTGCATTTTTAAAATGGCTGCTGAGACTGCCGAATCACAAGACAAGCACGGTAAGTTTTGACAGCCATTTTAAAAACACAGCGGCGCCGGGCACAGTAGTGATAGTAATAAGAGTGGGGGTTCTCTCCTTCCCCCTAAGAAGCCACGAGACCACCAGGACCTTTCAAGGTAGGACTGGGGAGGGCCCACTTTTGCTCAGGGGTCTGTAGTGTGCAGGAAGGGGGCGGCTGTGCAGCGGTGGCCATGACCTTTACTGCCCGGGGGCCCCGATCACTGTCAGTCCACCCCTGATTGCATAACCAATGAAATATGTCCTATAATTTAGGTAGGAGAACTTATGCCCTGCCGTACAACTGGTACAAGGGCTCACATCTAAATTCACAACTGATACTAATCAGTCACAGCACTACATCGGCACCTGTTCTGCACTTAACTATGAGCCCCGCAAAAATGTTACGTGCAAGAAATGCTTGCAAGCATAATAGTAATGCGCAGAACACCTTCGGCTCCACCCCTTCCATTTCACTTCCTCCCTGGGAAGAACTAATGGTTTAAGGTGGCTCAGGCTATCTGAGGGCCCACCCCTCCGGCCTCACTTCCTCCCTGGGCGGGACTAATGGTTTAAGGTGGCTCAGGCTGAGGGCCCACCCCTCCGGCCTCACTTCCTCCCTGGGCGGGACTAATGGTTTAAGGTGGCTCAGGCTATCTGAGGGCCTATTCTTAAGGGTGAGGGACAGTGTTCTGTATAACCCCTCACACCCCTCAATAGCTGTATGTATTAAGTTTAATACTGAAAAGTTTGGCAGGCAGTTCGGTTAAGGGGACACCTGATTTCAGTGCCCTGATGTTCACTTGATTCCTACTGTCTGGACCTACCCCCACCCCAACAGGCACACTATGAATCCACAAGGCAATCTGCTTTTTTTTCTTTTTAGCTCCTAAATTATGGAAACGACCTGCCCTCACACATCAGATCAGAACTTTCATTTTCGAAATTTAAATCCCAACTCAAAGCCTTTTACTTTCAGCAGGCTTTTGGATTTGCACTCCCTATTACTGGGGAAGGTGACACGGGCCGGTAAGTGGAGAAAGAGCATAGCGTGATTGTTTTTTTGTAATCTTTGTGGACAGCTGCTGTGGTTTAAGTGTTGTGAAAGTTCTTGGATTGATTGGTAATATTTTTCTTCTATTGAGGCAGGATACTGCAATGGAACAAAAGAAAAGAAGCAGACCTTGTTGAAGAAAACACAGTTTTTAATAAGTTGTATTGATGCTCCCAGAGTTCACAATCAGATGCCCGACATGGCCATGTTTTGCCAAGAGCACAGGGTGCGTCAGGGGCATTAAGAACCAGTTGGTTCAAACCTAAAAAATCCACCAACACAGGTCAATGTGTGTCTTCAAGACAGACTCCTGCTGCAGGCTTATTGGCCAAAACATGGCTTGACTCTGTAGGATATACATATATCTATAATTAGGCGCCATGTTAGTTTCGTATCTGCAGAATAGGGCTCAGGCACCCTGCATTGTCCTTATGAAGTCCAAGTATACATTTCTATAGGACTGTTGTAATATGATTAAGGTATTATTATTATTTATTGCATTTGTACCCCGCGCTTTCCTACACATAGCAGGCTCAATGCGGCTTACATAGTAACAGTATAAAGAATTACAAAGTCGTAAAAAGAGTAAGTAATATGTCGTAAACACAATATTAATGGGGTTAACGGATAAGTAAATTGAACATAGGAGGAATTGGGTGCAGAAGGAAATGAGTGTTGGGAGGTAGGCGCAGAAGGATGGAGAGGAATGGATATGGTGTAGCAATAAGGATAATGGGAAACATGGTCAATGTATAACAATCGTCAATAAGAATCATGTGGGTAGGCTTTGGTTGGGTTGAATCGTTAGGGTAGGCTATCTTGAAGAGATGGGTCTTCAGTGCTTTTCTGAAGGGCAGAAGGCCGTTGATGGTACGGATGGGTCTTGGTAAAGCATTCCAAAGCTGGCTACCTGAAAAGGAAAAATTGGATGCGTAGAAGGATTTGTACTTAATACCTTTGCAGCTGGGGAGGTGTAGGTTAAGTACGGGAAGACGTCAACCTGTTCCTGGTTGGGAGGTCGATAAGGTGATTCGTGTAGGTGGGGGCTTCTCCGTGTAATATCTTGTAAATCATTGTGTGGACTTTAAAGGTAATACAGGTTAATTACCAAAATCTTGGGGTGGGGGAGACTTTAATATGCTAAGGACCTGAAAATTAATATGGCTGACTTGAACTGGGTATACAGGGGTGGGGTCATAATATTTTGATTAGGGAAGAATTTGGTGTTTTCACTGGGGGGCGGGGGGGGGGGTCTGCCAGGTACTTGTGACCTGGAAGCTGGACACTGGGCTAGATGGACCATTGGTCTGACCAAGTATGGCTATTCTTATTAGTGTAATGATTGGGTGATATTGGAGGGGTTCTTAAGAGCAATAGAGGGAAGCAATAGACATTACAGCTGATACAGCGCCACGTCACATGCAGAGTCAGGTAGCGCAGTTCCAGATGCGCTATCTGCAACTGAATGTAACACAGTGCCGTATAGTGCAATGCGCATCTGCTCTTTACAGTAAACGCAGGGCTCCTGAAATTATTGCAAAGGTTTTGCAGTTACCATATGTTTTTTTTTTTTTATGTTAAACATGCTGTAACTCTAAAATCTACTACTTTTTAGTAAAAGAGCCCGTGTGGGTTCGTAAGCAGGCAAGACTACAAGCACATAGGAAGTTAATTTTTGTATCAAGTCTTCGAGCTCACTGGTCTCAAAGGTTCATCTGCTCAAAGTAAGGGCGTTAGACATTGCCCCCCCCCCCCCCCCACCACTCACAACACAAGCTTCCAGGCTCTGGATAGGCATTTCCCAGGATCGTCTTGCTTCTGGCCTGCAGTGTCTGGATCAAATCTCCTGAAGTTTCTTCCTCCCTTGGGCACAATGGCCCCAAAAGCTGCTCATTCCTCTGCTGGGCCTTGTTCTGGCCCTTTATTTCTACTCAGGCGGTGATGAGTTCGAAGCAGGTATGTTTTCCAAACGGCGTCTCAGAGATAAGGAGTCTCACAGGGCCTGAGCTGCAGAGTCGGGTTGTAAACAGAGGGGGCAGTCTTGAGTTCCAAAGAAACAGCTTCACTTTGCGGCCCTTTTACTAAGCCACGGTAGGCTCTATGCGCGTGCAGGCCAGCGCACCCTCCTGGTAGTAAATTCGCCCATAACGCCTGGATGAATTATTTTTTCCTCCTATGCGCGCCGGTTCCGGTGGCACTTGGCGCACGCCAAAAGGTCACTGCACACGTAGCGCATGAGCCTTTACCGCTAGATCAAAGGGTGGTGTTAAGGGCTCAGGCCGGTTTTGGGTACGTGCTGGTTTCATTTTTACCGCAGGCCCTTTTTCCGTCCCATTAAAAATTTTTTTTTTTTAATTTTTAAGTGTTTTATTCAGTTTTCCAATAACAGTACATGCTACTCAACAAAATCAACAGTAACACAGCTTTTCTTGAAGACAGCCTAAAGAACTACAATTATACAAACTCTGTGTGTTCTTTACCCTCAAGTATTATACTGTTACATCATTGTCCCCTGTTCCCCCCTTCCCCCACCCCTTCTTCCCCCCCCTGCGGTAAAAAGTGGCCCAGTGCACGCCCAATGCACGAGCCTACACTACCGTAGACCAGTGGCGTACCAAGGGGGGGCGGTCCGCCCCGGCTGCACACCGCTGGGGGGGGGTGCCGCGCGCGCCTGTCCTCCGTTCGTTCCATGCTCCCTGTTCCGGGGCAGAGGGAGCATGGAAAGAGGCGCATGCGGCACCCCCCCAGCGGCATGCACTCGGGGGGGGGGGGCTTTCGACGGGGGAGCGCTGCATCCGGGGGGGGGGGGGCGCTGCACCCAGGAGGCGGGGCGCATCAGCGATCCGCCCCGGGTGTCAGCCCCCCTAGGAACGTCACTTCCGCAGGCCACCTTTTACTGTGGCTTAGTAAAAGGACCCACCCCTTTGTTCCCCTGACCTCAAGCAGACACATTTTCATTTCATTTTTCTTGGGGTGGTGTATAATTTCTTTGTCCAAATGATGTCATTAATTTAGACCTTCTTGGTTATGCTCTTAAATATTCTATTGTATTAAATATTTTTGCAGGCTCCTCTTTTTCAGAACCTACATGGCACTTTACGTATGAGCTCTCTGTTACAACAGACAGCGACCGTGATTCCAGAAGATACTTCCATCACCTGGACTAATTATGAGTTTTAAATTTCTGCACATTAGTCTTCTGCTTTGACTATGACTATTTCCTAAGCTACCCTTCTTTTTGAAGCATCTAACTCGTAAGTCCTGCTGGCCTCCTGCAGCTGAGGGCCCAACCCTTGGTGAATGTTAGTCATCGCAGGTGAAGATTCCATACCTATTGGCGATAGATTTCAATGCATTGCCCGTGCCTTTTGACTATTTTTGTGCACCATAATCCTGACCCTCCATACCTCAATAACTTGAACAATCAACATCATCTCTAAATTTAAGTTTTTATTGTTTTTTTGGTACCCTTTTCTTTTGTTCCATATACTTAACTATTGTTATTTGATCATCTCTTCGTAGTAATTACCAATCTGTCTTGCACACTATGCAAGCCAGAAGTGGGGATACATTCTGCAAATCCCAATTCCTAGTATTAAGACTATCACTTCTACTGATTCCTTGCCCAAGTTGCTGTGAAAATCCAGCCCTGTTAGATCGTCCAGATTCTTCTGCACTTCCACCGCCTCAACCATGATCGATGAAAGAGAATTCAGAACTGATACTTCATTTGAGATTTACAGTTGCTGTTTATGGACATTATAGATTCATATTTTGTTTTATTTTCAGTTTCGCAGTAATCCTGTCTATATATTGAAAAGGTTTTATTTTTATTTACCTATTATTTCCTTTATTGTTCTAATTGTTTTTCTAAGAGTTTCCCCGTTATGTCTGTTTATGTAATTTAAATTGAAGTTGATATTGCTCAGATACAGGGGTAACATCAAACCCTAATACTGGCTATGATATCATAATGTAGGTGTAAACTCTGTTAGTAACAACCAGTTATGCAATTGTTTAACTTTGGTGTAGGCTTACTTAAGCTGCATGTCTTTCTGTAGGTTTGACTAAGCTCCAAGTGGGGTAAAGGATATATGAAATGCTTCCCATACCTCCAGGTCATTATGCATATGTCAAGATCCATGCATGACCTTTGTTAAGATTGACCATTTTTGCTGTATGAGGTAACCTCATACTTGCTATCCACTTTTTAGTGCTCATGATTGGATGCCAATGATGAGTAATAGTAAGGTCCAGGAATTCCGACCTGTTTAAGGATTCTGACTACCTACAACCTAAAACAGCCTGCAATCAGAGTACTAACCATATATTTGTTGAGCCCATAACAATGCTCAATCGAAACCACTGTTCCTTCCCACTGAGATAGATACATTAGATTATCTCCCCATGCACTATGCAACAGATACACTAGAAGCCATAGAAAGACCTGAAAGTATTTATTAGCATGATCCACCTGAAATTGCTATTACCCACATACCTATACTTCATGAGATTTTGTAGATGAACTCATGGATTTGTCCCATTCATAAAACCTTACTCACTACAGGTTTGAGTAAGTCTCAAGAGAGATGACATCAGGATTAAGGCCCAAGGGATTGGGTAATATAAAGGGAATTCCATATGCCCAAATAATATATCACCTGAGAATGAAGTTTCCTATCTTGCACCATACCGTCTAGCAATTTGTAAGACCAAAACTCCCCCTCTCGTTTGATAGCTTGCCGCCTTCTGGAACGGATGATGACAAGCTTGACGAGCTTTGTGTCACCCCTCCCCAGAGGGGGTGACAAGTGGGGAATGTATAATTATGGTACAGCTAGAGACCCCCCCCACTGGAATGGTGGAGGGCCCAGTCACAGAGCTCAGGCCAGTACAGACCTTGGCTGAGTCAGAAATCTGATGGCTGACACAACTGGGAGTTTACTGGAAAAGTATGGCCTAGTTTGTAGCCCACATTGAGGCCTAAATAAGCTAAATTAGGAAAAGTTAATAGATATGGAAACAAAATGGAGGATTTCAACACAAAATGGAAGCCCGTATCTGTTACAAAGTGGAATTTTCTCTAATGTAAGTTAGAAAAACAAGTTGAGCAATGAGTGAGTCATGCCAGGTGCATAGAAAATAGGGAACTAGCTGTCCAAGAGAGGAGGGAGACTTTCCTGTGAGCAGGATTATGGTCAGCTGGTGTGAGAAAGGAAGGCGTAGCAAGATAGAAGCTACTCATTAGCATGAGCCAATCAGTGACAACCATGACATTAGCATAGATCCAATCAGGTATATCTACTGTCATATTACCCATATCCTGAGGGCACCTATAAAAATCAGGGTTTTTCCTGGTTTAAGCTAGAGAGAAAAGGGTTGGCACTCTCTCTCCAAGGGAAACCAATGTGTCCAGCAGAATTAACAAATTACCTAATTGCTTTCCCTTGTAAAACCTCTAATTGGTAAAAGAAATTATAAAAGATTAGCACATATTTAACACCTGTTTGCAGCTTATTATATTCCTATAATTAATTGATTGTACATGCCTGTTGTCAATCACTGATTTGACTTATACCTTAGCAAATAAACTCCTCATTCCAAATGATGATTTGTGGGCTTCACTTAATGATGAAAGGCTGTAAGTATAAATGCTTTTGCTATATCAGGCTATCTTTCGCGGCATTGTATAACTTGTAGCCTAAATCCAGTTTGTCATAAGGCTGGTATCTATTCCTTGCCAGTGCTGAGAGGCGGACTAATGCGGGTCCCTTAGACCTAACGTCTCTCTCAGTGGCAATTCCTCTTAGAACTTCACAACTCCCCGATTACCCCAGTACTAGTCCTATTTAGAGATGGAGTCAGATTAAGGTCACTCTAGCCTTCTTGGGGGGGGGCTCGGGACCCCTCTATTCTCAACAGTGGATATACACACAGGTTAGTAAGGAAATATTTATCTTTCTTTACTTATTTATTAGGGGTTATTTACCACCTTTCTGAAGAAATTCACCCAAGGCAGTATGTCGCAAGATGAAGCCAGATGTAGAGGGGCATAATCGAACATTGCCGACGAAATAGATCGCCGGCGATCTATTGTGGCGGCAGCGCTACAGCTGGCCGGAACCGTATTATGGAAAAAGATGGCCGGCCATCATTTTTGTTCGATAATACAGTTGGCACCGGCCAAATGCCTTGGATTTAGCCGGGTTTAGAGATGGCCGCTTTGGGTTTTCAGCGATAATGGAAACTAAAAGCGGCCATCTGAACCCCGACTACATCCAAGGCGTTTGGCCGTGGGAGGAGCCAGCATTTGTAGTGCACTGGTCCCCCTGACATGCCTGGACAGCAACCGGGCACCCTAGGGGGCACTTCTACAAAGTTTAACAACATAGCCAAATTGCTCCCAGGTGCATAGCTCCCTTCCCTTGGGTGCTGAGCCCCCCCCAACCCCCCCCCCCCAAAACCCACTCCCCACACCTGTACACCACTACCATAACCCTTAGGGATGAAGGGGGGGCACCTACATGTGGATACAGTGGGTTTTGGAGGGCTCACATTTACCACCACAAGTGTAACAGGTAGGGGGGGGGGGGATGGACCTGGGTCTACCTGTGTGAAGTGCACTGCACCCACCAAAAACTGCTCCAGGGACCTGCATACTGCTGTCATGGAGCTGGGTGTTACATTTGAGGCTGGCAAAAAAATGTTATACAGTTGGTTTTTTGTGGGTGGGAGGGGGTTGGTGACCACTGGGGGAGTACAGGGAGGTCATCCCCAATTCCCTCCGGTGGTCATCTGGTCAGTTGGGGCACCTTTTTGAGTCGTGGTCGTGAAAATAGAAGGACCACGTAAACCCGGCGAAATGCTTTTTAAAGCCGCTTTTGTTTTTTCCATTATACGCTAAAGCCGGCCATCTGATAGCCACGCCCACATCCCGCCTTCACTATGCCGCCGACACGCCTCCTTGACTATTCGCCGGCTCTGCGACGGGATGGTGTCAAAAATAGCTGCTTTCGATTATACGAAATTCACCGCTTTTGCGAGATCGCCGGCCATCTCCCGATTTATGTCGGAAGATGGCCGGCGATCACTTTCGAAAATGAGCTGGATAGGCAACGTACAATTACAGCAGAAAAACTACTCAAATAGCAATATAAGGTATGGCTTAATATGCTATTTCAATGTCAATGTAATACACATTACTACTACTACTATATAGCATTTCTATAGCGCTACAAGGCGTACGCAGCGCTGCACAAACATAGAAGAAAGACAGTCCCTGCTCAAAGAGCTTACAATCTAATAGACAAAAAATAAATAAAGTAAGCAAATCAAATCAATTAATGTGAACGGGAAGGAAGAGAGGAGGGTAGGTGGAGGCGAGTGGTTACAAGTGGTTACGAGTCAAAAGCAATGTTAAAGAGGTGGGCTTTCAGTCTAGATTTAACGGTGGCCAAGGATGGGGCAAGACGTAGGGGCTCAGGAAGTTTATTCCAGGCGTAGGGTGCAGCGAGACAGAAGGCGCGAAGTCTGGAGTTGGCAGTAGTGGAGAAGGGAACAGATAAGAAGGATTTATCCATGGAGCGGAGTGCACGGGAAGGGGTGTAGGGAAGGACGAGTGTGGAGAGATACTGGGGAGCAGCAGAGTGAGTACATTTATAGGTTAGTAGAAGAAGTTTGAACAGGATGCGAAAACGGATAGGGAGCCAGTGAAGGGTCTTGAGGAGAGGGGTAGTATGAGTAAAGCGACCCTGGCGGAAGATGAGACGGGCAGCAGAGTTTTGAACCGACTGGAGAGGGGAGAGGTGACTAAGTGGGAGGCCAGCAAGAAGCAGATTGCAGTAGTCTAAACGAGAGGTGACAAGGGTGTGGATGAGGGTTTTGGTAGAGTGCTCGGAAAGAAAGGGGCGGATTTTACGGATGTTGTAAAGAAAGAAACGACAGGTCTTGGCGATCTGCTGGATGTGAGCAGAGAAGGAGAGAGAAGATATGTTAATAGACAACAAAGGGCAGAAGCAGAGGTGAAGCATTTAGACAGATATTACAGGGTAACAGGATTCTGATAGAAAATAAGGGTGACTAACTTAAGGAGAAGTTGCACATGGAGTCAAAACAGCTGCAGGAAGTGATCTCAGCTAGCGTAGGAGAAGATAAGCAGGTCCTGCTGATGTACAACTGGTGTTAGTCCTTGTGTGTCTGACTAGCTGGTTTGCTGTGTCTTCTATTAAAGGTTTGGGAGCAGAGCCAGGATCAGTAGTCATATAATTTTCTCACAAACTATTTGGAAATCGGTTTCATACTGTGAAGTTTGTAACCATTACAAAAGAGTACTGAAATGTCAGTTTATCACTAAAGATTGAACAAGCATCCTGTGATTCCCCACAAAAAGTCTTAGGGTGAAGCCCAGACCAGCCTGTTGGCCAGGGATGTCAGCGTTATGATTCAGATGGGCAACATTAGACAGGCTGAAGCCTAGGCACTGTGAAATGTAGCTTCACCCAGGAGGCCCCATGTTTCACTGGGGAGAAGACTTGATGTTTTGGTGGAAAGTCATCTGACTCTCTTTCTTTTGCTTTTCGGAGCTGCTGAAAGGGAAGTAGGCCATTGTCACTGGTGCCAGCACTGGAATTGGTGAGCAGATGGCACATCACCTGGCCCAGATGGGTTCCTGTATTCTGATAACAGCACAGACAGAGGAGAAGCTTAAGAAGGTATGTGGCAAGCTGGGGAGCAATCTTTTCCCCAGTTACCAAAGGAGCCTTTTTAGATGCACATATGCACAATGTAAACCTGTATATCCTGGCTTTCTGAAATCCTGTTTTAAATATGTATGTGATATTCATGTCTAAATGATGCTTTATCACATCTAAATTGTGAATGGGGTTTCTAAAATAACCACCATAGTCAGTGGTACTGAATAGATAATAATAATAATAATAATAATATTATAACCCGCTATATCTTTAAAAGTCTAAGCGGGGAACAAATCGCATACAAAATATTTAAAAAAAAACAAAGTAATAAAAATTATTTCTTTACACAACAAACTATACAAAACACTCTACAATTCAAAATAGATAAATAAATAGGATCAGCAATCTATTTATTTCAATTTGATAATTTGAGCCATCACTAAAACCTGAAGTGCCTAGACTAAAAAATGAAATGCATTCCTCATGTAATACATCAGTAAAGCTTCCTAATATAAAATCCATTCCACAACCACTGATATTGTGATGTCACAATGCCTCATTCCACCAATGCCTAAGAACTAACGTCCTAAGTGATGTCACAATACCATTCCACCAATGCCTAAGAACCAACCTCATGTGATGTCACAATAGCTTGACTGTACTATACTTGGCTCACTTATATAATAACTAGCCATTATGCCCGTTAAAACGGGTGAGATTTCCAGCTACCCTCCTCGCCGTCGCTCCCTCCCCCCTCTGTGCCGGGCCCCCTGCACTGACTTGACTGTAAGATCGCTCTGCTGCTGCCTGCAGCGCTTCCACACGGAGGTGAGAGGCGCTGTCAGGTCAGTGCAGGGGGCCCGATACGGAGGGGGGCAGGAGGCCAGAGGTTGGTGCGCGTGATGTTCGTTTCCAGGCGGCAGCGTCCGACAGTGACTCTGACTCCGTTTCCCTCTCTGTTCCGCCCTCTGACATCATCACATCTTGATGCGAGGGCGGGACAGAGAGGGAAGTCTCTACTGCGCATTTGCAGGTGAGTCGGTCACTTGCTATTTATATGTTTAATGAGAAAGCTTAAGCCATGAGGACGGAATAGGATCTAGACAGCACATCAAAGGTCTCATCATCCAGTCTGCCCAACAAGATAAACTCATTTTACATGGTATGCGATACTTTATATGTATACCCGAGTTTGATTTGTCCTTGACATTTTCAGGGCACAGATCGTAGAAGTCTGGCCAGCACTCTTCTTGTACAAAAAGTTCTGAAACTAACGTCAAAGTCCCTTCAAATTTACACTCCAGCCCATCCATATCTATTCAGTTACGATCAGGGTGTAGACCGTAGAAGTCTGCCCAGCACCGGCTTTGCTTCCCAATTACCGGCGTCGCCGCCCAATTTCTGCTAAAATTCCTTGGATCCATTCCTTCTAAACAGGATTCCTTTGTGTTTATCCCACGCATGTTTGAATTCCATTACTGTTTTCATCTCCACCACCTCCTTGCGGGAAGGCATTCCACGTATCTACCACCCTTTCCGTAAAAAAAATGCTTCCTGACAACATTATTAGCATTGTGAGGCTCAAAGCTGCGGGAGAGAAATATGTGGAAGATGATAAGGATAAAGCTGAACAGCTTAACGATTATTTCAGCTCTGTGTTCACGAATGAAAAACCGGGGGTAGGGCTGCAGAAAGCACAGGCTAAAGGGGATGGATGTATGGTAGACCAAGACCCGTTTACGTGTTCGTGAGGGGCTTGCCAAACTAAAAGTAGACAGAGCGATGGGGCCTGATGGGATACACCCAAGGGTGCTTAAGGAACTCGGAAAAGTTCTGTCGGCTCCGCTGACAGACCTCTTCAATGCTTCCTTAGAAACTGGAGTGGTCCCGGTGGACTGGAGAAGGGCGGATGTGGTTCCTTTGCACAAGAGTGGAAGTAAGGAGGAGGTAGGGAATTACAGACCTGTCAGTCTGACCTCGGTGGTGAGTAAACTAATGGAAACGCTTCTATAGAGGAGTATTGTGAGATTTCTTGAACTACATGGAATGCAGGACCCGAGGCAGCATGGCTTCACTAGTGGCAGGTCGTGCCAGACGAATCTGTCTTCTTCGACTGGGTGACCAAACAGTTGGATGTGGGAGGGGCACGATGTGGTATACTTGGATTTCAGCAAAGCCTTTGACATGGTTCCGCACAGGCGACTGATAAATAAATTGAGTGCCTCGGTGTGGGACCTAGAGTAACTGATTGGGTAAAAAATTGGTTGAATGGTAGGAGACAGAGGGTGGTGGTAAATGGAGCTTGCTCTGAAGAAAAGGAGGTCGTCAGTGGAGTACCGCAGGGATCGGTCCTAGGGCCGGCTCTTTTTAATGTCTCTGTGAGCGATATTGCGGAAGGGCTGTCTGGTAAGGTTTGTCTCTTTGCGGATGACACTAAACTCTGCAACAGGGTGGAAACCCTAGAGGGTGTGAATGACATGAGGAAGGACTTAGCGAAGCTAGAGGAATGGACCGATATTTGGCAACTAAGGTTTAATCCAAAAAAATGCAGGGTCATGCATTTGGGTCGCAAAAATCCGAGGGAACAGTACAGTATAGGGGGGTAAAGTGCTTCAGTGTGCAAAGGAAGAGCGGGACGGGGCTGATTGTGTCTGATGACCTTAAAGCTTTCAAACAGGTAGAAAAAGCGATGGCCAAAGCCAGAAGGATGCTTGGGTGCATAAAGAGAGGCATGGTCAGCAGGAAAAAGGAGGTGATAGTGCCGTTGTATAAGTCTCTGGTGAGGCCTCATTTGGAGTACTGCGTGCAGTTCTGGAGACCGCACCTACGGAAAGATATAAACAGGATGGAGTCGGTCCAGAGAGCAGCTATGAAATTAGTAAGCAGTCTTGAATGCAAAAATTATAGGGACAGGCTTATGAACCTCAACATGTATACCCTGGAAGAGAGGAGGGAGAGAGGAGACATGATAGAAACGTTTAACTATCTCAAGGGCATTTATGTACAGGAAGAGAGCCTTTTTCAAATGAAGGAGAGCTCTGGAATGAGGGGGCATATGACAAAGTTAAGAGGGAATAGGCTTAGGAGTAACCTAAGGAAGTATTATTTCACAGAAAGGGTGGTGGAGGCGTGGAATGGCCTCCCGGTGGAGGTGGTGGTCGAGGACTGTTCCAGAATTTAAAAAGGCATGGGATAAGCATGTGGGATCGCTTAGGAACAGGAAGAATTAGGGGTTACAGAGGATGGGCAGACTGGATGGGTCATTTCGCCTTTATCTGCCGTCATGTTTCTATGTTTCTATTATTAATCAAATCCAAATAAATAGTCATTCTGAGTATCTGAATATTTCAATGTGTTGCCTATTAAGGGGATTACTTTGTAATGATATAGCATTACCCTTATGAAGTCCAGTTGATCATCTGAAACAATCCTATAAAAATGCATGTGATTGTAGAGTTTAATAACCAAAACCTTGGAGGGAGGAACAAGAGGAAACTGATACACTCTAAGGATCTGAAAATTAATTTGGGGAGTCATAAGGCCAAAAGTTTGTCAGTTCTGTCCCACTGGTCCTGACTTTTCACTTCCGCATATGAACTGAGGAGCTAAAGAGGCTGCTGCCCTCTAGTGGCCCATTTTATACTCACTGAAATGCAAATGTTTCACGTCTTTAGACCGTCTGCAGTAAGAAATGAAACAGATTTTTCCCATATATCTTCTTGTGTTGCAGGAAACATACTGGGGTGGGGATGACTCAAGAAATTTTGGGAGTCAGCCCTGTGAACATTTCGGCCTATGCAAGATGGGAACGTTCAAAAAAACTTTTTTACTGGCTTTAGTGTTCACATGCAGGCCAGACTATAATTTTTGTATCCTATCTTTGAGCTCACTGCCACACTAGTCTCAAAGGTTAATTTTGTTCAAATAAGAGCACGTGACACTTTCACTCACAACACAAGCTGCCAAGTTGTGGGCAGGCATGTCATTGGAACGTCTTGCTTCTGACCTGCAGCTTTCGGATCAAATCTCCTGCAGTTTCTTCCTCCCTTTGACACTATGGCCCTGTTATCCCGAAAACTGCTCATTCCCCTGCTGGGACTTGTTCTGGCCGTTTATTTCTACTCAGGTGGTGATGAGTTCAAACCAGGTATGTTTTCCAAATGGCCACCTGAAAGGCAAAGAGTCTCGAAGGGGGTCGGCTGCAGAGTTGGGCCCTAAACAGAGGGGGCAGTCTTGAGTTCCTAGGAAACAGCTTCGCTTTGTGCCCCTGACCCAGATTAAAGCAGACACATTTTAATTTCAGTTTTCTTGGGGTGGATGTAGACATAGGTTAGCAAGGAAATATCTACCTTTGTTTATTTATTTACTAGGATTTATTCACCACCATTTTGAAGAAATTCACTCAAGGCAGTGTGTGTACCGCAACATAGGCAACAGACAATTACAGCAGTAAAAATATTCAGATAACAATACACATTATGGCATAGAATGCTACTTAAGGACAAAGAGGAAGCAATTGAAACAACAGCTAAGGACAGTAATGTCAGGAAGTATTTTTTCACAGAGAGGGTGGTGGATATGTGGAATGTCCTCCCGTGGGAGATGGTGGAGATGAACACGGTAATGGAATTCAAACATGAGTGGGATAAACACAAAGGAATCCTGTTTTGGAGGAATGGATCCGCGGAATCTTAGCTGAGAGTAGGTGGCGACGCTAGTAATTGGGAAACAAAACTGGTGATGGGCAGACTTCTACGGTCTATGCCCTGATCATGACTGAATAGATAGGGATGGGCTGGAGTGTAAATTTTAGCTTCAGAACTTAGTACAAGAAGAGTGCTGGGCAGACTTCTATGGTCTGTGCCCTGAGAATGGCAAGGACAAATCAAACTCAGCTATATATATATAAAGTATCACATGCCATATAAAATGAGTTTACCTTGTTGGGCAGACTGGATGGACCGTACAGGTCTTTATCTGCCGCCATTTACTATGCTACTATATGTTACTACTAGACTTTGAGCCCGTAAAAACGGGCTATTATAGGAAGGGGGGGTTGAAAGGCCCGCCCCCACCGCCGAGTTCGCCGCTGCCCCTCCCCCTCCGAGTTCGCGCCCCCCCACCGAGCTGTCACCACCCACCTTCCACCCGGCCGGGCCCTTGCTCTGCTATTGAAACAGCGAGGGTCCGGGAACGCAGCACTGAGCTCTGCTGAGCTGCCGACGTCGGCCTTCGTTCTTCTTCTCTGCCTGTCCCGCCCTCGTGTGACGTAACGTCGTCGAGGGCGGGACAGAGGCAGAGAAGAAGAAGGAAGGGCGATGTCGGCAGCTCAGCAGAGCTCAGTGCTGCGTTCCCGGACCCTCGCTGTTTCAATAGTGGAGCGAGGGCCCGACCGGGTAAAAGGTGGGTGGCGGCGGCGACTCGGGTGGGGGGAGCGTTAGACGGCGGTGTCCCTCCCTCAGCAATGCGCAGTACAGACGCTCTGTGTTCCGCCCCCCGTCATCACGTATTGACGTGGGGGCGGGGCAGAGGTCTCTACTGCGCATTTGCGAGTGAGTACGGTCACTCGCCGTTTATATGTTTGATGTTACTCTTTGGGGTTCTACATGGAATGTTGCTACTAATTGGGATTCTGGAATCTTGTAACTCTTTAGGATTCCAGAATCTTCAGAACTTTTAGTACAAGAAGAGCGCTGGGCAGACTTCTACGGTTTGTGCCCTGAGAATGGCAAGGACAAATCAAACTCGGGTATAAAGTATCACATACCATGTAAAATGAGTTTATCTTGTTGGGCAGACTGGATGGACCGTACAGGTCTTTAGCTGCCGTCATTTACTATTCTACTATGTTACTATGAGATGACCAAGCAGGGCCGTGCCTAGGGTCTCCGGCGCCCCCCCCCCCCCCCGAAAACGATCGCTACACTACCCGCCCTCTTCTCCCCAGATCCTTTTATTTGTTTAAATTTACCTCTCCAGAGCGTGGCAGCGTAGCGTTAGTGAGGAGGCGGCGCTCCCCCGCCCCGACGTGTCTTCTTCCCTTCACTCAGTGTCCCGCCTTCTTTTTGTTGGATTATTTGTAGTAAATAATTAGCAGATTTTAGTACACACAGCTTCAGCTTTAGAAATGTTAATTTCTTTCTTCATCTCTCTCTCATTCACCCCAGAATAATTCGCTGCTGAGTCACTTTAAAGTTGAAGTAACAAAACATCTGTTTACTCACAGTTTGTAGTTAGATTATAATCAGACAGGCTTATATATACATATTACTATACATTTGTATTATCAGCTCCTTCCATGTGCTTAGATGGTAATGGATGCTCACACCACCATAGATCCTCTCAGGTTAGGAGAGATCATGAGCTCCATGTGCTCCATGTGCTGCATCTGCTGCATCTAACCCCCACAGGAAGTTGCATAGCTGTGTGACCTCTCTAAGTAATTCACATCAGAGGTCACAGAGTAATCACAGAGAAATAATAGGTGACAGGCAATGCATGTAAAATACAATTACATTCCAACAAACCCCTTCTCATGCATAACTGTCATGCAATTATTTATTCATACAAAGTCCAAGCTTTATACGCAGATTCACAAAATGTTCTCTGGGTAACGGTTTGGTCATGATGTCAGCTGTCATCTCACTGGTGTGACAATAGTGTAGACTGATGACCCCTTCTTTCGCCAACTCTCGCACGTTGTGGTATTTCGTTGCGATGTGCTTGGTGCGTGACTGAACCTTGTCATTCTGTGACAGTCGGATGCAGCTCTGATTATCTTCCATTATCTGGATTGGTCTCTTTTCAGCTATTCCGAAATCCAGCAAAAGTTTTTCAATCCACATCAGTTCTCTGCACGCTTCCGATACGGCCACATATTCAGCTTCTGTAGAAGACAAACTCACAATACTTTGTTTATGACTGGCCCATGAAATTTGTACATTTCCATACATAAACACATATCCACTTGTGGATTTATAATCAGAATGATCCCCTGCCCAATCTGAATCACAGTAACATATTAGTTTTGGATTACTATTGGCTGAAATCTTTAATTTACAATCAATGGTACCTTTTAAATACCTTACCATCCTTTTAACTGCAGTCCAATCTGATTTGGTAGGTGAGCTGACCCTTCTGCTCAAAATTCCTACTGCATTTGCTATATCAGCCCTGTATGTGGTAGCTAGATATAAAAGCTTACCTATGGCTGATCTATATTGGATGTTATCTGGTAAAGGTTCTCTTACTGTTTCATCCTTCAGAAAATCAGTGATCATGGGAGTGCTTACAACTTGGGCATCTTGCATACCTAAACTTTCAATAAGCTCATTTATTTTCTGCTTCTGGCTTAGAAGATAAGAACCATCATTTTGTTTCTCAATTTCTATACCAAGATAGTATGACACATTACCAAGTTCTTTTATCTCAACATTGAGGTTTAAACACTTTACAATGTCCTTGTACTCTTGCTCACTTTTGCTTGCAATGAGCAGATCATCAACAAAAGCTAAAATGTATGCATATTGTCCATTTCTGCACCTAGTGTACAAGCATTTATCTGCTTCACCTTGCTTAAATCCTAAATTTGTCAATATTTCATGCAATTTTTCATTCCAACATTTTGCACTTTGCTTTAATCCATAAAGACCTTTGTTTAATTTACACACTAGCTGTCTTTGTTTTGTATTTATGAAACCTGTTGGCTGTTCCATGTACAAGTCTTCAGTTATATCTCCGTGAAGGAAAGGGTATGATACATACCTGTAGCAGTTGTTCTCCGAGGACAGCAGGCTGATTGTTCTCACGACTGGGTTGACGTCCGCGGCAGCCCCCACCAACCGGAAAAAGCTTCGCGGGACGGTCGGCACGCAGGGCACGCCCACCGCGCATGCGCGGCCGTCTTCCCGCCCGTGCGCGACCGCTCCCGCCAGTTGAATGACAAGCAATAAAGTATAAACACAACTCCAAAGGGGAGGAGGGAGGGTAGGTGAGAACAATCAGCCTGCTGTCCTCGGAGAACAACTGCTACAGGTATGTATCATACCCTTTCTCCGAGGACAAGCAGGCTGCTTGTTCTCACGACTGGGGTATCCCTAGCTCTCAGGCTCACTCAAAACAAGAACCCAGGTCAATGGAACCTCGCAACGGCGAGGAAACAACAGAAATTGACCTACGAAGAACAACTAACTGAGAGTGCAGCCTGACCAGAATAAATTCGGGTCCTGGAGGGTGGAGTTGGATTACACCCCAAACAGATTCTGCAGCACCGACTGCCCGAACCGACTATCGCGTCGGGTATCCTGCTGGAGGCAGTAATGAGATGTGAATGTGTGGACAGATGACCACGTCGCAGCCTTGCAGATCTCTTCAATAGTGGCTGACTTCAAGTGGGCCACCGACGCTGCCATGGCTCTGACACTATGAGCCGTGACATGACCCTCAAGAGTCAGCCCAGCCTGGGCGTAAGTGAAGGAAATGCAATCTGCTAGCCAATTAGAGATGGTGCGTTTCCCGACAGCGACCCCTAGCCTGTTAGGGTCGAAAGAAATAAACAATTGGGCGGACTGTCTGTTGGGCTGTGTCCGCTCCAAGTAGAAGGCCAATGCTCTCTTGCAGTCCAATGTGTGCAACTGACGTTCAGCAGGGCGGGTATGCGGCCTGGGGAAGAATGTTGGCAAGACAATTGACTGGTTAAGATGGAACTCCGACACCACCTTCGGCAGGAACTTTGGGTGAGTGCGGAGCACTACTCTGTTGTGATGAAATTTAGTATATGGAGCATGAGCTACTAGGGCTTGAAGCTCACTGACCCTACGAGCTGAAGTAACTGCCACCAAGAAAATGACCTTCCAGGTCAAGTACTTCAGATGGCAGGTATTCAGTGGCTCAAAAGGAGGTTTCATCAGCTGGGTGAGGACGACGTTGAGATCCCATGACACAGTAGGAGGCTTGATAGGGGGCTTTGACAAAAGCAAGCCTCTCATGAATCGAACGACTAAAGGCTCTCCAGAGATGGCTTTACCTTCCACACGATAATGGTAAGCACTAATCGCACTAAGGTGATTCCTTACTGAGTTGGTCTTGAGGCCAGACTCTGATAAGTGCAGAAGGTATTCAAGCAGGTTCTGTGCAGGGCAAGAACGAGGTTCTAGGGCCATGCTCTCACACCACACGACAAACCTCCTCCACTTGAAAAAGTAACTCTTTTTAGTGGAATCCTTCCTAGAGGCAAGCAAGACCCGGGAGACACCCTCAGACAGACCCAACGCAGTGAAGTCTACGCCCTCAACATCCAGGCCGTGAGAGCCAGAGACTGAAGGTTGGGGTGCAGCAACGCTCCGTCGTTCTGCGAAATGAGAGTCGGAAAACACTCCAATCTCCACGGTTCTTCGGAGGACAACTCCAGAAGAAGAGGGAACCAGATCTGACGGGGCCAAAAGGGCGCTATCAGAATCATGGTGCCGCGGTCTTGCTTGAGCTTCAGTAAGGTCTTCCCCACCAAAGGTATGGGAGGATAAGCATACAGGAGGCCGGTCCCCCAATGGAGGAGAAAGGCATCCGACGCTAGCCTGCCGTGTGCCTGAAGTCTGGAACAGAACAGAGGCAGCTTGTGGTTGGTCTGAGAGGCGAAAAGGTCCACCGAGGGGGTGCCCCACGCTCGGAAGATCTTGCGTACCACTCTGGCATGGAGCGACCACTCGTGCGGTTGCATGACTCTGCTCAGTCTGTCGGCCAGACTGTTGTTTACGCCTGCCAGGTATGTGGCTTGGAGGAGCATGCCGAACCGACACGCCCAACGCCACATCCCGACGGCCTCCTGGCACAGGGGGCGAGATCCGGTGCCCCCCTGCTTGTTGACGTAATACATTGCAACCTGATTGTCTGTCCGAATTTGGATAATTTGACAGGACAGCCGATCTCTGAAAGCCTTCAGTGCGTTCCAGATCGCTCGGAGCTCCAGGAGGTTGATCTGCAGATCCTTTTCCTGGAGGGACCACAGACCCTGAGTGTGGAGCCCATCGACATGGGCTCCCCACCCCAGGCGAGATGCATCCGTCGTCAGCACTTTCGTGGGCTGCGGAATTTGGAATGGACGTCCCAGGGTCAAATTGGTCCGGATGGTCCACCAGAGCAGTGAAGTGCGACAACTGGTGGAGAGGCGGATGACATCTTCTAGATTCCCGGTGGCTTGGAACCACTGGGAAGCTAGGGTCCATTGAGCAGATCTCATGTGAAGACGAGCCATGGGAGTCACATGAACTGTGGAGGCCATATGACCCAGAAGTCTCAACATCTGCCGAGCTGTGATCTGCTGAGACGCTCTGGTCTGCGAAGCCAGGGCCAAGAGATTGGTGGCCCTCGCTTCGGGAAGGTAGGCCTGAGCTGTCTGGGAATTCAGCAGCGCTCCTATGAATTCCAGAGATTGAGTTGGCTGGAGATGGGACTTTGGGTAATTTATCACAAACCCCAGCAGCTCCAGAAGTTGAATAGTGCACTGCATGGACCGGAGGGCTCCTGCCTCCGAGGTGTTCTTGACCAGCCAATCGTCGAGATATGGGAACACGTGCACTCCCAGCTTGCGTAGGTAGGCCGCTACCACCACGAGGCACTTTGTAAACACTCGTGGGGCAGAGGCGAGCCCAAAGGGCAGCACACAATACTGAAAGTGCCGTGCGCCCAGGCGGAATCTGAGATACTGTCTGTGAGCTGGCAGTATCGGGATGTGAGTGTATGCGTCCTTTAAATCCAGGGAACATAGCCAATCGTTTTTCTGAATCATTGGCAGAAGGGTGCCCAAGGAAAGCATCCTGAACTTTTCTTTGACCAGGAATTTGTTCAGGCCTCTCAGGTCTAGGATGGGACGCATCCCCCCTGTTTTCTTTTCCACAAGGAAGTACCTGGAATAGAATCCCTGCCCTTCCTGCCCGGGTGGTACGGGCTCGACCGCATTGGCGCTGAGAAGGGCGGAGAGTTCCTCTGCAAGTACCTGCTTGTGATGGGAGCTGAAAGACTGAGCTCCTGGAGGACAATTTGGAGGCAGGGAGGCCAAATTCAGGGCGTATCCGCACCGCACTATTTGGAGAACCCACTGGTCGGAGGTTATGAGAGGCCACCTTTGGCGAAAAAATTTTAACCTCCCTCCGACCGGCAGATCGTCCGGTACGGACACTTGTAGGGCGGCTATGTTCCCGTGGATCCAGTCAAAAGCCCGTCCCCGGCTTTTGCTGTGGAGGCGCAGGGGGCTGCTTAGGCGCACGCTGTTGACGAGAACGAGCGCGCTGGGGCTGTCCCTGTGCCTGACGAGGCCTTCGGGCCGGCTGGTTGTACCTACGCTTTGCAAAAGAATAGGGTGCAGCCTGCCGTGCCCGGGAAAAACGCCCACCCGTGGGGGCGGGTGCTGAAGGCGCCCGGTGGGAGAGCTTGTCGAGAGCGGTTTCCCGCTGATGCAGTTGGTCCACCATCTGCTCGACCTTCTCACCGAAAATGTTATCCCCCCGGCAAGGGACGTCAGCCAGTCTCTGCTGGGTGCGGTTGTCCAGGTCAGAGGCACGCAGCCATGAGAGCCTGCGCATCACTATACCTTGGGCCGCAGCACGAGATGCCACGTCACAGGTGTCAAAAATCCCCCTGGACAGGAACTTTCTGCACGCCTTCAGCTGCCTGACCACCTCCTGATAAGGCCTGGACTGCTCCGGCGGGAGCTTATCGACCAGGTCCGCCAGCTGTTGCACATTGGTCCGCATGTGGATGCTCATATAGAGCAGGTAAGATTGGATGCGGGTCACGAGCATGGAGGACTGGTAGGCCTTCCTCCCAAATGAGTCCAGAGTGCGAGACTCCCGCCCCGGGGGCGCCGAGGCGGTATCCCTCGAACTCCGTGCCCTCTTGAGAGCAGAATCCACGACCGCTGAGTCATGGGGCAACTGGGGCCGCATGAGCTCTGGGTCAGAGTGGATCCTGTACTGGGACTCTGCTTTCTTGGGAATGGTGGGATTAGTTAATGGTCGCACCCAGTTCCGGAGCAGCGTCTCCTTCAGGACATTGTGCAGCGGTACCGTGGAGGACTCTCTAGGTGGTGATGGATAGTCGAGGACCTCGAGCATCTCGGCCCTCGGCTCTTCCACAGAGACCACGGGAAAGGGAATGCTTATAGACATATCCCGCACAAAGGAGGCAAAGGAGAGACTCTCAGGAGGTGAGAGCTTCCTCTCCGGTGACGGCGTGGGGTCCGAGGGAAGGCCCCTAGACTCCTCTGAGGAGAAATATCTCGGGTCCTCCTCTTCCCCCCACGAGTCCTCATCCTCGGTATCGGACATTAGCTCATGTAGCTGAGTCCGGTACCGGGCCCGGCTCGACGTCGAGGCACCGAGGCCTCGGTGTCGTCGAGCGGTGGACTCCCGCGCCGGCGGGGACGGAGCTCCCTCCATCGACGTCGACGGGGACTCCACCTGCGTGGCTGTCGAGACCGGCACCGCAAGCGGCGGCGGGTGTCGACTGCCCCGGCGCCGGGCTAGAGCTCGCCGGCGCCACAGTCATCGGCGCCGAGGGCGCAAGCACCCCCGGCGCCGGCACAGCCTGGCGCATCAGCCCTTCCAGGAGCCCCGGAAGGATGGCTCTGAGGCACTCGTCCAGGCCCGCTGCCGAGAAAGGCGGTGGGGCCGGTAAGGGTGTCGGTGCCAGAAGCTGCTGGGGGCCAGGAGACGGCACCGAGGTGCCGGAACCCCGACGCGTCGGTACCTCCACCACCGACGGAGATCTCTCCTCTCTGTGATGACGCTTCGGCGTCGACTCCTCTTCAGGCACCGAGGGCTCCCGGTGACGGCGCTTCTTGTCCTTCTTCCGGTGCACGTCACCGGTGCCGGAGGGCATGGAGGAGGAGGAGGTCGATCCCCCTCGGTCTCGAGGTACCGGGTCCGACAGGGTTCGGTCCCGTGGCTCACGAGTTGAGGGAGTGACCGGGGCCGACTGCCCACGCGGTCTCTCTACCCCACTCTCGCCGGCGGACCGGCGGGCCGACGGGACCTGTTCTCCTGGGGTCGCTGCCATCGGTGCCGATGTCTCGGGCATCGATACCGGTACCGAAGAACCGGCCTTCGATACCGATGCCGTCGAGGTCGACGTCGAGGGGCCGGCGCAAGTTCCAAAAAGACGGTCCCGCAGAACTTGCCTCGCAACCTGAGTCCGTTTCCGGAGACCGAGACACAAAGCACACGACTTGAGATTGTGCTCCGGCCCGAGGCACTGGAGGCACCAAGCGTGGGTGTCGGTCTGCGAGATCGGCCGGCCGCAGCGACCACACTTTTTAAATCCACTCGGGACCTTCGAGGACATCGACGGAAAAATCGCGTCGGCGAAGTCAAAGTCGGCAATGGTGGCTAAAATCACACCACGAAAATTGAAACCGACCGAGCGGCCACTAGGCCGCAACGAGGCGTCCCCGCTAGAAAGCGAGGGAAAAAGGAGGAGCGCGTGCTCCACACGCGCAAAATTCTTTTTTTTTTTTTTTTTTTGGATAACAAAACGAAACGAAAGAAGAAGAGGCCGAAAAGGCCAAGAGCGACGACCCGCGTAAACGCGGTCGAAAATTCCGGCGGCTGAAACGAGAGAGTTGCAAAAACACGACTCTCTCAGTCGCGGAAAAAAAGTAACTGGCGGGAGCGGTCGCGCACGGGCGGGAAGACGGCCGCGCATGCGCGGTGGGCGTGCCCTGCGTGCCGACCGTCCCGCGAAGCTTTTTCCGGTTGGTGGGGGCTGCCGCGGACGTCAACCCAGTCGTGAGAACAAGCAGCCTGCTTGTCCTCGGAGAACGCTGTTTTCACATCAATGTGGTTGACTTGCATGCCTTTTGAGACTGCAATGCTCAGAAGTGTTCTGATTGTCGTGTGTTTCACTACAGGTGCAAACACTTCATCAAAATCTTCTCCATATTTTTGAAGATATCCCTTTGCCACTAATCTGGCTTTATACCTTTCCACTTTTCCTTGTGCATTCCTTTTTAACTTGAATACCCATTTGCATCCTATAGCTTTCTTGCCAGGAGGTAATTTTGTAAGAATCCAAGTATTATTTTTATCCAATGCATCAATTTCTTCCTGTGCAGCTTTATGCCATTCAGCAGCTTCTTCTGCTGGCATTTTCTCAATCTCATCCCATGTTAAGGGCTCTTGAGCTTCTGCTGACTTTGTTAGGTAAGACAGTCTTAGGGGTGGAACACCTTTGTTTTCCCTGGATGAGCGTCTGACAACAGGTTGGTCTGACCTTTCCGCATCCTCAAAATCTGAGAGTCCTTCTCCAATTGATTCCCCTTCTCCAACTGTACTGTCTTCTTCAATGATCCTTTCTGTGTCTGCTTCCTCTGCCTGTTCCTCGTTAGATACAGGTGAGTTGCTTTCAGACATCTGCCTTGGTATGGCATTTATATACACTGGCATGTCTATTATGGTTCTAGTTTCATATTCTGGATGATAAGGCTCATCTGGGATAATCCAGCCTTTATCAACCCTTTTGTTTTCATCAAATATGTAACATGTCTTATGCCAACAATGCCAGTTTTCAGATTCAAAATTCTATATCCTTTGTGTCCTGGAGTATAGCCAACTAAAATGCCCCTTTCTGTTGTGGAATCCAGCTTATGCCTTCTTTGTTTTGGTACATGAGCATATGCTGTACTTCCAAATGTTCTTATGTGTGACAGGTTTGGCTTCCTACCATGCCATGTCTCATGTGGTGTGCGCTCAGCGCCTTTAGTTTGCATTCTGTTTTGTAGGTACACTGCTGTGAGAATGGCTTCCCCCCATAGTCTTTTAGGGAGATTGCTATCTGACAGCATACATCTGGTCATTTCCACAAGTGACCTAAATTTTCTCTCTGCAACAGAATTTTGCTCTGGTGTATAAGCTACTGTTGTGATATGTTGAATGCCTTCTTGTTCTAGAAATGTGCGCATGCTTTGTGAAGTGAACTCACCACCATTGTCGGTCTGAAGAACCTTTGGTTTTCTTTCAAATTTATTGCTCACCATGGCTACGTATTTCTTCAGCATGTCTGTGACTTGACTTTTCTCTTTCAGCAAATAGGCCACACAATATCTAGAGAAATCATCCAAGAATATTAGCACAAATCTGTTATTTCCCAATGATGGGATATTAAACGGTCCACATAAGTCACTGTGTATTAAGTCCAGCACTTTATTACTCCTATTTCCTGTGTATGCAGGAAATGAGGGTCTTACACCTTTTGAGTAACACAGTCTATGCATTTCTCCATTTTACCAGCATCTGCACTTATCTGAATGCCAGTGGCCAGTTGCTTACTGTAAAGATCCTGGATCACCTTAGAATCACGATGTCCCAGGCGGCGGTGCCAGATTTCCAGACTACATTTACCATCATTCTTCCTTACTTGCGCCATATGTGAGGCTTCACCTGAAATGTTCAGCTTATAAACATCATTATGCATAAAAGCTTCAGCATACACTTCATCATTTTTAGAGATTGTGCACTTACTGTTTTCAAAATGAATCACAAATCCCTTCTTATCTAATGTAGATACACTAAGCATATTGCAAACTGCTTGGGGAATATACAAGACATCACTTACAGGAATTTCTTTAACTTCATTAGACACTTTGCATTTTAAGAATCCAATACCTTTTGCTTGGATCTTAGCAGTCCCTGCGTTTGCAGTTTTAAGAATACCTTCCTCTGGACACATTTCCTGAAAGAAATTCTTACAATTGGTTAAATGGCATGTGCTCCCCGAATCCAAAATCCAAGTACTTTCATTTGAATTATTATTTACCATAGTCAAAGATTTTTCTGCCATTAGAAAGCCCTTGTGTTTATCTTTGTCCTTCATACATTTCCTGGTTTGAAAATTCTTTAGTTCCATTGGCTTAGGTGAGCTAGAGGGAGTGTTTTGTGTTTCCTTACACCATTTAGATACATGTCCCTCCTTTCCACATGAGTAGCAAATCAGCTTGCCCTTGGGTGGAGTTTTCCCATAGCTCCGCCTTCCTCTGTTCTTTGCCAAGAAATTTGTTTCATTTCTCTCTGACTTGCTTTGAGAACACATCTCCTCAGAATCATTTATTATGCATTCCTGCCTTAGTTTTGATGTTGCCTGTTCAAAAGATTGCCCTTCAATTGCCTCATTTACAGACCTAAAAACATCAAACTTCTTTGATAGTGAGGTAAAAAGAAATGCTCTTTTCAATGCATCACACATGGGAATTCCAGAAAGTTCTAGCTTTTGAAATGAAGACATAAGATGCATAATGTGATCATTACATTCACTTTTATCCCTTAATTTGGTTTCATTCAACTCTGCTAACCAAATTGGTTGCTGCTTTGCATATGTAGTTGCATACATAGTTCTCAGTTTATATAAAATGTCCTTTGGTGTATCTTTTCCCTCCACTAATATGGCTTGTTTCTCTGAGAGAGCTTCCAAAAGCATGCACTTCACATAATAGTTTGCATTGTCCCATTCAGCCATATTTTCAGCTGTTCTGTCTTGGTCTAAGCATATATTTAATCCTTTTGCTCGAAGGAGACATATGAATCTTAGTTCCCACTGCTGATAATTAAATTCAGTTAATCTAGGCACCTTGAGAGAATAGAACAATGGTGAATTTCTTCCCTCAGCCATTTTCTTAGCCTTCTGTCTGCTGTGTGGGGAGAGAGAGAGACAGACTGAATCTTTCCTTTAAAACTTAAGAGAAAAATGTGGCCTTTTTTTCTGCCTGGTAATATTTCTCTTCTTTTTCAATTCCTGGCCCTGGGCCCATAACCCTTTTGTTGGATTATTTGTAGTAAATAATTAGCAGATTTTAGTACACACAGCTTCAGCTTTAGAAATGTTAATTTCTTTCTTCATCTCTCTCTCATTCACCTCTGAATAATTCACTGCTGAGTCACTTTAAAGTTGAAGTAACAAAACATCTGTTTACTCACAGTTTGTAGTTAGATTATAATCAGACAGGCTTATATTTACATATTACTATACATTTGTCTTATCAGCTCCTTCCATGTGCTTAGATGGTAATGGATGCTCACACCACCATAGATCCTCTCAGGTTAGGAGAGATCATGAGCTCCATGTGCTCCATGTGCTGCATCTGCTGCATCTGCTGTGTCTGACCCCCACAGGAAGTTGCATAGCTGTGACCTCTCTAAGTAATTCACATCAGAGGTCACAGAGTAATCACAGAGAAATAATAGGTGACAGGCAATGCATGTAAAATACAATTACATTCCAACACTTTTGACGTCATTTCTGACGTCAGAAGAAGGTGGAACTGAGCGAAGGGAAGAGACTGACACGTCGGGGCGGGGGAGCGCCGCCTCCTCACTAACGCTACGCTGCCACGCGCCACAGAGGTAAATTTAAACAAAAAAATAAAGGACAAGGATCTGGGGAGAAGAGGGCGAGGTAAGCATGGTGCGGCGGGCGCCCCCCAGAGGATGGCGCCCTCCTGCCATGCTTACCTCGCTTACTGTGTCGGCACGGCCCTGTGACCAAGGACCAGTCAGTCAAGGAGGAATGTTACTAGTACACTTGAGGTGCACTACTATTTAAGGGAAACAGCCTTATTTTTCTTTGTTCCCTAAGATTGGTATATTGTGGGCTCCTGAGACAGTCATTGTCGCTGAAACACGGTCTGTATCGAGCCCCCACTATGGTTATGCTCTTTCCTCGTATGTTTTTATGTAAATTTGTTTCTTAAAGTTTTTAATCGACTTCTTTGGTCACACCTTGCCCTTGGTCGTCTCTACTGTCCGTTTGCTATAGAATGCTACTAACACAATGTCAATATAATACACATTAAAACGTGTTAATAGGAGAGAAGACAGTGTAACAGAAAATAAGGGAAATAACTTAAAATTGCACATAGCGTCAGAAAAGGTGCAGGAAATGATGTCAGCTAGGGTAAGAAAGGATAAACAAGTCCTGCTACAGTATGTACAAGCTGGCGTTAGTCCTTGTGTGTCTGACTAACTGGTCTATTAAAGGTTTGGGAGTAGAGCCCGGCTTTCATCTATCTTCGCAGACATATCGGAAATGGAAAATTCCTAGCCAGAGTATTTTCATTTCTAAAATAATCAGTATTCATGTAAGTTAATCATAAACTGAAGTTGGAAATAAGTTTCACAGTATGAAATTTTTAACCATTATAAAAAAAGTACCAAAATGGCTGTTTATCCCATGACATCTTAACTCTTCCTCTCCCTCTCTAATTTCCCCCAACTGTATTTACCATACATGTACCTCACCCTGTATTTGTTCATACTGGAATCGGCTAACACCGATTACGGTACTATGTAAGCCACATTGAGCCTGCAAAAAGGTGGGAAAATGTGTGATACAAACAAATAATAATAATAATGACATTCCACAGAACGTGTTAGGGTAAAGCCTAGACCAACCTGTTGGCCAGGGATGTCAGCTTTATGATTCAGATGGGCAATGTTGTGCCTGGCACCGTGAAACTCAGCTGTGCCTTTATCTTTTGTTCTTCAGAGCTGCTGAAAGGGAAGCGGACCATTGTCACTGGTGCCAGTACTGGAATTGGTGAGCAGATGGCATATCACCTGGCACAGATGGGTTCCCATGTTCTGATAACAGCACGGACAGAAGAGAAGCTTAAGAAGGTGTGTGGGAAGTTGGGGAGCAATCTTTTCCCCAGTTCCCAAAGGAGCCCTTTTTGTGGTCTTTTGGTTGAATTCTATGTGTGAATCAATACACAGTCCAGTGGCCGACTGACCATTCGGGCAACCGGGCAGTGCCTGAGGGCCCAGAGGCTCTAGGGAGCCCAGAAGCTCTACCTGGTTGGCCACTGCCACACACTACAGCCCCCATGGGGCCCCGGTGTTCTAATGGCCGCTGCTCTCCCTGATAGCACCATTGCGTTTACAAAATGGCTGCCAAGACTCCTGTGGTAGTCTCGTGAGTGGCGAGATTAAGGTGGCAAGTCTCAGTAGCCATTTTGTAAACACGGCACCATGCCGGGCAGTGTAGAGGCAGCGGGTGGGCAGGAAAGACAGGATTTATTTCCTGCCCCCGAAGAAGCCATAGCTGCTAGACCACCAGGGCCCTTCAAGGTGGGGGTGACAGCAGCAACACGGTGGGTGCGAGGCAGCATGGCGGGGGGGGGGGGGGGGGGGGAGGCAGCATCGTACTGGGAGACCCAGAGTAGTCTCAGTGCCTGGGGGCTCAGAGTACTCTCAGTTCACCCCTGACACAGTCATAATCAAGGGGGTGATATTTAAATTAATGTCTATATTCAGTGCCACTCCATGTGTAAACAAATTAAATTCTAATCCTAGTAAGAACCATTTTGGATGCACAATCATCACATTTTTTCAAACATGTATAGAAGATGAAGATGGACCTTCAGAAACAGTTGAAAAGTCAAACATACGCCATTTCTGAAGGTCCATCTTCATCTTTTATACATGTATGAAAAAAATGTGATGATTGTGCATTCAAAATGGTTCTTACTGGGATTAGAGTTTATTTCCATTACATATTCCCTGCAATGCTACAAATAGAGCCCTATTGATTAGAGTCCGAAGGCAGGTTTTAGAAAAGACGTAAAAAATGGAACTCAGACATCCAGGTTGGGACATGTCAATTTTCGTCAGTAATTTAGAAACGGATCTGTTGACAGGGAGTCTTTTCTAAGTTACATGCAGGAATGGCCACCCATGTGCTGGCTACACAGAGCAACAGCACTCATGTTGTCAACATCGAAAAGATCAACGGGGTGAACATGGGTCTGCCATTTTAGAAACATACATGTCTATGTTTCCCCAAGCTGTAACAGAGCCCAATATCCTTTGCCAGTACTGCTTCAAGGTAGGGGGGGGGAGGGGAGACAAAAAACACTAGTGGATTAAGGGGAGGCGACCTCCCTAATCCTTTCAGTAGAGCTCTGTGCAACATGAGCACCTTTGAAAACCTAGAAATCCTAGGGAGTGCATGTAAATCCCAACATTGAGGATTTACATGCACAATGGGACAGAACAAAGGTCCATCAGTTTCCAACAGTAGCCAATCCAGGTTACAAGAACCTGGCAGAAACCCAAAGAGTAGCAAGATTCTAGAATTCTAAAGAATAAGAAGATTCCATGCAGAATTTCAAAGTGTAGCAACATTCCATGTAGAACCCCAAAGAGTAGCAAGATTCCATTCAGAATCCCAAGTACATAAGTATTGCCACACTGGGACAGACCAAAGGTCCATCAAGTCCAGCATCCTGTTTCCAACAGTAGCCAATCCAGGTTACAAGAACCTGGCAAGATCCCAGAAAAGCTCAATACATTTTATGCTGCTTATCCCAGAAATAAGCAGTGGATTTACCCCAAGTCAATTGAATAATGGTCTATGGACTTTTTTTTAGGAAGCCATCCAAACCTGTTTTAACCGCCTTTACCATATTATCTGGCAACGAATTCCAGAGCTTAATTATACATTGAGTGAAGAAAGATTTTCTCCAATTCATTTTAAGTTTACTACTTTGTAGCTTCATCGCATGCCCCCTAGTCCTAGTATTTTTGGAAAGAGTAAACAGATGCTTCACATCTACCCATTCCACTCCTCTCATTATTTTATAGACCTGTATCATATCTCTCCTCAGCCGTCTTTTCTCCAAGCTGAAGAGCCCTAGCCGCTTTAGCCTTTCCTCATGGGGAAGTCGTCCCATCCCCTTTATCATTTTCGTCGCCCTTCTATGTACCTTTTCAAATTCCACTATCCAGCTTATTTTCGAAAGAGAAGGACGCCCATCTTTCGACACAAATCGGGAGATGGGCATCCTTCTCCCGCGGGCGCCCAAATCGGTATAATCGAAAGCCAATTTTGGGCGCCCCCAACTGCAGTCCATCGCGGGGATGAACAAAGTTCACGGGGGCGTGTCAGAGGCGTAGCAAAGGCGCGACTGGGGCGTGTTTATCGGCCGAGGAGAGATGGGCGTCCTCGGCTGATAATGGAAAAAAGAAGGGCGTCCCTGGTGAGAATTTGGTCCGCTTTATTTGGTCCCTTTTTTTTTTAGGTCCAAATCACAAAAAAAAAGTGCCCAAACTGACCAGATGACCACCGGAGGGAATTGGGGATGACCTCCCCTGACTCCCCCAGTGGTCACTAACCCCTCCCACCCTAAAAAAAATAATTTTAAAAACTTTTTTTGCCAGCCTCTATGCCACCCTCAAATGTCATACTCCGGTCCATCGCAGCAGTATGCAGGTCCCTGGAGTAGTTTTAGTGGGTGCAGTACACCTCAGGCAGGCGGACCCAGGCCCATCCCCCCCCCCACCTGTTACACTTGTGGAAAATGGGAGCCCTTCAAAACCCACTAGAAACCCACTGTACCCACATGTGGGTGCCCCCTTCACCCCTTAGGGCTATGGTAGTGGTGTATAGTTGTTGGGAACGGGTTTTTTTGGGGGGGTTGGGTGGCTGAGCACCAAAGGTAAGGGAGCTATGTATCTGGGAGCAATTTGTGAAGTCCACTGCAGTGCCCCCTAGGGTGCCCAGTTGGTGTCCTGGCATGTGCACTACGAATCCTGGCCCCTCCCACGACCAAATGCCTTGGAGTTGTTTGTATTTGAGATGAGCACCCTCGGTTTCCATTATTGGCAAAAACCGAGGGTGCCCATCTCTACAGCCGGCGATCTCAGAATTTGGGCGCCCCCAACCGTATTATCGAAATGAAAGATGGATGCCCATCTCGTTTCAAAAATACGGTCAGCCCTGCCCCTTCGCAGCGCTGTCCTCGGAGATGGGCGCCCTTAGAGATGGGCGTCCCCGATCGAAAATGCCCCTCTATATCTTTTTTCAGATGCAGTGACCAGAATTGAACACAATATTCGAGGTGCGGTTGCATTCCCTTTCTGAAATGGAGAATGCACATATATTCTAGTCCCACCCACAACATGTCCAGATCACACCCCCTTACAATATGCACATATTCACAATTTGGCTGTGTATATCTTGGCTGTCATTATATTTATCTCTATTAAAAGGCTCATAAATAATACTGCTCATTCATAACAGTTTACATATAGCACAACCATAAAAATTTTAACACAAAACAACAAAATTAAATGTATACACTATAAAAACCAACTGCATAATTTCAGGATAAAAATACCAATAATCCACTAATCTACTACACTGTATATCTTCATCTTTCTCTTTCTGAAATTGGGATTTAAATGTGTGTGTAATATATACATCTAAATGCTGCTTTATCTTATCCAAATCATGAATAAGGTCTTTCTAAAATAACCATCAGACTCAGGTCACTTAGCTGACTCTGCTGTATGGATAATTTTGACATTTCACCAGTTCTCTGCTGTATGGATATTATTCCAGATGTGAACCCTTGAGCCCAGGCCGAGGCCTAGTATAGGACTTTGAACAAGGCCTAGGGTAGACCAAACAGGCCCTACGCACCACCCCAGCCACCAAGCCCCGCACACTCACAACAGCCAACAGGCACCACCAGAAAGTGGGAGATAGAGCATTCAGGCGGGCCTCATGGCTGATCGGAAACCCACTCACGCAGGGACTAAGCAAGCGGACCTCACGGCCGACCGGGAACCAAGTCACACTCTGGGAAGGGAAAAAGAACAACAAGGGTTCCACATGGAACTAGGCCACAAGCAGCGCACACAGTGCAGAGTAGAGTCACAAAGGAAAGGGTATGCAAGGCTGTGTCACAGGCGAACAAGAATACAGGAAGCCCTAGAAAGAAACACTCTAGGTTTATATAACACAACACTCAAGGAAAAAGGAAACCAACTATAGGAATACGCTCTAGGCTGAACCATTCAGCACACAAGGGAACTAGGCTGTACCTACAGCAAACAACGATACAAGGAGCCCCCACAAGGGAACACAGTAGGCTGATTATACAGGGAGAACTACCTAAAGAATATGTACACCAAGCTGGCCCCACAACCCCCAAGGGAAAAAGGGAACTGCTAAAGGGGAAAAAACAGGGCAGAGCTACTCAGCAGACAAAGATAAAGGGGAGAGGAAGCAAACAGAGGAAGCTGCCTTGACACACACCGACCAGAAAAGGAACGCTGCTCCCCTTACACAGGATACAGCTACAGCAAACAAAGAGAACTAAAACAAACAAACAAGAGCAAAATACAAGGACAGGGGGAGGCAGAACCACAGGGAGCAGAGCAGAAGCTCAGCACAACAAAGGGAACACCGAGGAAGAGACAGTTAAACAAACAAACTGAAATGACTCAAGGCACAAGCTTACCCCAGGCAGCCCTACATTAGAGCAGGTGAAAGCAAACCAGTTGTGCGGAGTGAGGCAATCAGGCTCATGCTGGGAATACCCAGCACACACAAACACAAAATAAGCAAGCACGAGGAGAAAGGCTAAACTCCAATGTGAACACAAGCGCCCAAGCGCAGGCTGGCTTCAGCAAAGCAATCAGAGCAATCAACGCCAAAGCAATGATTGCAGGGGAAAGGCAGGCTTAAATGGATTAGGCTTCTGACGTCTGCTGGCTCAGCCCCTGACAAGCCAATCAGGAGTGATTCCCAAACATTCCCATGCCTATACAGCAGAATTATAACAATGGATAATTTTGACATTTCACCTATCCTCTGCCTCTTCACTGGCGGTGAAGTTAAATTCAAGACATAGTGCTGAAATGTAGACACCAGAATGGTGTGCTCTAAGCATGAATTCTATAATGGAAGTGCCACATGGAACTGCTGTAAAAAAAATACTAGCGTAATCTGGGTTTTTCTGCCTAACTTTAGGTGTGAGCGTTTATGCCAGCCAAGGGCCGGTCTAAATGCTGGCATCTAAGTACTGGGCAGTTATGCACACAAATGACAGTATTCTATAACACTGCGCATAATTGCTTGACATGCCTCTGAACTGCCTATGCCCCTCCCAGGTCCACACACACACTTTGGCGTTGCATGCCATAGAAATGAGGTGCAATGTTATATTAAAGGGATGTGGTAATGTGAACGAGGCTGGGCCTTGAGCCATACAGTGCCACACAGCGGTTGCAGGTGAAAGGAAATACAGGCCCCAATATTCAGACTGTGAGAGATAGCCAGGCTCTCCCGCGATCCGTGTTGAATCCAGATATTCAATGCCAGGTGACCAGCATTGAATATCTGGAGGGGGTGGGGGTTGGGGTGTGTTTTGGCTGGTTTGAAGATAACTGGTTATCTTTAAATCGGCCACAGATATACCAAGGTTTGACGCGGTCAAATATGGCCACCAAATCCTGTTTAAAAATTGGTGGATAGCCAGTTATATCGCGTGATATAAACCTGTTATCCGCCAGCTGCTAACCGCAGATATTCAGCGGAGAATAGCCAGATATCACCTGCTGAATATCGGCAGATGGCCAGTGAAGTGCTTTTTAACTGGTCGGCATCCGTTTTGAGTGGTTAAGTAGCGTTAAATATCAGGCGGACAGTTTATCATAAGTATGAGGTAGGGGTCCTGATCTATTCATAGGTAGGGAGAAGAAAATAAAAACAAAAATATTGTTTAAATGTAAAGGGAAAGGGACTTGATATCCTGCCTTTCAACTACATTCTAAGCAGTTTACATAGTATATACAGTTACTTATTTGTACCTGGGGCAATAGAGGTTTGTGCAGCGCTGCGTACGCCTTGTAGCGCTATAGAAATGCTAAATAGTAGTAGTAGTAGGTTTAAGTGAGTTGCCCAGATTCACAAGGAGCTGTAGTGGGAATTGAACGCAGTTCCCCAGGATCAAACCACTAACCACTAGGCTCCTCCTCCACTAGCAACATTCCATATAGAATCTCCAATAGTAGCAACATTCCATGTAGAATCTCAGATAGTAACATTTCATGTAGAATCTGAAATAGTAACAACAGAATCTCAAATAGTAGCAACATTCCACGTAGAATCTCAGATAGTAACATTTCATGTAGAATCTGAAATAGTAACAACAGAATCTCAAATAGTAGCAACATTCCATGTAGAATCTCAAATAGTAACATTTCATGTAGAATCTGAAATAGTAGCAACAGAATCTCCAATAGTAGCAACATTTCATGTAGAATCTCAGATAGGGAAGGGAAATGGGACTTGATATACTGCCTTTCTGTGGTTTTTGCAAATACATTCAAAGCGGTTTACATAGTAGATAAGATACTAATTTGTACCTGGAGAGCCCTGCAGAGTACGGCAAAGATCAGCCGAGAGGAGCGCGTCTGTGTGGGCCGCGCACGCCTGAGTCAGAAGACAGCACTAAAGCTGGCGGGGGTTAGGGTGGAAGGGGTCCGGTGGTGGTGGCAGGTGGGTGTTACGTCTGTGGCCGTGACCACCCTCAGACTTACCCTGTTTCTGGGAGTCAGTGGCTGTGCTGGCTTCTGCTTGTCTCTGTGTCTGTCTCTGTCTTAGTTTCTCTCTGGCTCTGTGTGCTGATTGCCCTACTGAACCTCACCTGTGTGGGCTATGCCTTTTCCAAGATGGCTGCCGCCAACTCCTCTATGCCAGTATCCAAGATGGCTCTCGCTGGGCTGACTTTTCTGTGTGTTAAGCCTCTGTTTGGATGCAAGGTGATTGCTGCAGCTGTGCCTCTGGTGTGGAAGGGCTTTATTAATCACTTAGAGACTACAGCCCTGGCCTTTGCATTTCATTTAGGGCCCTGGTATATAGAGTGCTCTGTACACTGTTTCAGTGTTTGCTCTGTGTGAGTTTCTATGTTTGACTAGATAGCTTAGGCACCGTGTGGCTTGTTAGCCTGTGTATAGCTTTGCTAGTGCTCTGTGTTTGTTTAGACTAGCCAGCTTAGGCACCATGTGGCTTGTTAGCCTGTGTATAGCTTTGCTAGTGCTCTGTGTTTGTTAGACTAGCCAGCTTAGGCACCGTGTGGCTTGTTAGCCTGTGTATAGCTTTGCTAGTGCTCTGTGTTTGTTTAGACTAGCCAGCTTAGGCACCGTGTGGCTTGTTAGCCTGTGTATAGCTTTGCTAGTGCTCTGTGTTTGTTTCCAGTGCATGACTTGTTAGCTTGGGCACAGCTTTGTTGTTAGCTGGTGTATAGCTTTCAAGTCTCCTGAGTGTGCTCTGTGTATGTTTCTTGTGTATGACTGGTTTGCCTGGGTATAGCGTTTCTATTAGCCTAGGTACAGTTTACTAGTCATTGTGTTTAAACCTGCCGACTGCCAGAACCCGGACAGTCCCTGCCTGTCGGCCTTGCCTGCGCCTAGGTGCCAGGGGGCACTCCTGGATCTTCATTCCTGCTGTTCCTGCTTGCAAGTTCCAGTTCCGGGTTTTCCTGTAAGTCCTACCGGCTGCCAGAACCTGAGGGCTCAACCCTCGGGGAAAGGTGGTCAAGCGTAGGTGAAGCCTAGGTCCAGTGTGCTCCAGTCCAGCGGGTTTCACTCCTGTATGTTCCAGTCCTGTGGGGCCCTCCAGTGTGTTCCAGTCCAGCAGGCTCCACTCCAGTGCGCACCTGTCTGGTGCGTTCCAGTTCCGTGTATTCCGGTGTAGAACTCCAGTCCGGGGTTCCGGTCCAGTTTTGTCTCATCTCTACCTTGGAGGTGATCTTGCCTGCCACTGCCGCTCCACGGTAGTGGCCTATGGGCTCACAAACCCAGTGCTCCCAGGGAAGAAGTATGCCAAGGTCCTCGAGCACACGACAGTGGGACTGCGCCGCCGGGCCCCCTTGGAGGCCCGGGCCCCGGGAATTTTGTCCCCCCTGTCCCCCCCCCCCTCTCGGCGGCCCTGGGTGGGACTTTGTGTTTTAAGGTGGCTCTGACACGGTTAGGGGATGCTATGAAGGAAGAAGGGATCTACAGACTCTCTCACAAGGGGCATAAGTCAATTACATGTGTAACTACAAATTATTGTCAGTTAGTGCTTGTTAACCCATTAGAGCCCAATGTTCCCATAATAAGCCATATGGGAACAAATTGATGGGAACATTGGGCACTAATGGGTTAAGGCTCATTATTGAAACTTATCTTCAAATAAGTGCCAATTTAGAAACTAATTAGCAAATTAGGTTATGAGTGTAACTGACCCTATTCTAAAACCATGTGCACCATCTCACGCCTAACTTTGGGTGCCATGCATAGAATTTGGGGGTATAAGGATGGCATTGAAACAGTGAGATCCATAGTTAGCTTCACATTATCCATATAAAGAGCAAATCTATAATCTGGGTCCCCACATTTTCTTATATAAATGTTTAGAATATTAGCATGAATGCATGTAATGCTACCAGATCACCTACAGTAGGTGCTATTCTGCAAATACCTGCTTCATTTAAATAGTATGTTTGCAGTGAGCCACCATGGGGCAGAGCACGGGTGGGACATAGATATGTCTCCCACTTACTCAGATACATGGGCATAGCTAGTCACCCTATTTTGGTTGGATTTGAGCTCTAAGTGGGTGGGCACAAAAGCCTTACCCCCCCCCCCCCCAATCTGGCATCTCTCATTCCACTCCACCCCAGATGACCAATCATCTCTCAATTCCACCCCTCCCCCCCCCCCGGCCACATTCCTCCTACCCTACCATTTCAAACCTTTAGTTCTTCACTGGCAGTGAGCAGTGACTCATACCCGCTGCTCGTGCCAGTCCAGAGCCTTCCCTCTGATCTGTCCTGCCTATGCAAAAACAGAAAGCTGCATCAGAGGGTGGACTTTGGGCTGTGTGAGTAGTCGATATGCGTCAATGTTTCCTGACAGCGAAGCGCTGAAAGGTTGAAAAGGTACGGAAGGAGGAAGGGGTGGAGTTGGAAGTCACTGGAATACCTGCGGGGGAAGGGAGAGAGAAACTCCAGGAGTCTTCAGCTGGCAGAGCTTGGAGATCCCTGCCAGACACATCAGAGACCTGTCACGGTTGGGTGAGCCTGTGCCCATCCAGGCCCACCCATGGCTACGTCACTGCTTAGATAACTCACATTTTGGCACACTACGGCTGCTGTAACTGGGGATACCTAAATATTAGGGGCATCAATATCGGAGTACAGTAGAATTCTAAAATGGAACTTGGGTGCCCAGGTTACATTATAGGTTATGCTGCTATGGCCCACCCCATCCAGTTACAGCATTGCCCCCATAGTGTCTGAAAATTGATGAATATCAGAGTTGCATGTTTACAGTTGGCTGGTAAATGTATTACTGAAAATTGACTCCAATAATTCTGCTAGGTCAGACTCATCCATCCCTGGTTGCTCCCCGTTTTGTGTTGTGTTCTAGTCAGATCTATGAGGAATCCACACACCCTCTCTCTCATGTCGTTGATCCAAGATCACTCATAAATTACTTTCTATGCTTGCATCAACGCTGGTGGATTTTTTGCAACATAAACACAAACAAATGTCAAATGAAGCGAAACTCACTCTTTCCTGGGTAAATGCTAAACTCGATTTTTCTTCTTCAGGTCGTGGCAAAGTGTTTAGAGCTGGGAGCTCCCTCCGCTCACTATATCGCTGGAAGCATGGATGACATGGTCTTTGCTGAGAGCGTGGTAAAGAAGGCTGAAAATCTATTTGGTACACTGTGTTTACGGTTATAAAATATACTATCATACCAGCAATTTATTTATATTAATTTGATAATTTGATCTAACACCAAAACTTGATGTATTTAGTCAGTAAAACTACCTAACATAAAATCCATTCCACAACCACTGATATTGTGATGCCACTGAGCTAACCTCATCAGTGGCATCACAATGCCTCATTCTACCAATACCTAAGAACATCAGTGATGTCACAATGCCTCATTCCACCAATGCCTAAGAACTAACCTCATCAGTGATGTCACAATACCTCATTCCTCCAATGCCTAACCTCATCAGTGGCATCACAATGCCTCATTCTACCAATACCTAAGAACATCAGTGATGTCACAATGCCTCATTCCACCAATACCTAAGAACATCAGTGATGTCACAATGCCTCATTCCACCAATGCTTGAGCCAGCCTCATGATGTCACAATGGCTTGATTGTCCTATACTTTTTATTATATATGGTTTTAAAGACTAGAGAATTTTGGTCAGTCTAATTGTAATCAGCCCCTTCTTCCAGAATGTACCATTTTCTCGGTAACTTGTTCCAATGCTTACCGACTCTCCCACTGTCTGACTCAAGTCTCCCCTGCTGCACTTGAACCCCTCCATTTTTGTCCTATGCTGCCCATCAGAGATGTGGAATACTGATCATTCTCCTGTTATTATCCCCCTCCCCCACTACCACCACCACCCTTCTTTAGCTGTTTGCTTACTCCCCTGACTTACCCGAAATAACTCTGCTTCCTACGTACTGTGCACACAGGTGGTCTGGACATGCTGATCCTCAACCACATTGGAGATTCTTACTACAATTTCTTTAATGGAGACATTAAATCTGTGCGGAAGCTTATGGAGATTAATTTTCTCAGCTATGTGACCATGACGGTAGCGGCTTTGCCCATGTTGAAAGACACCAACGGGAGCATCGTTGTGGTCTCCTCAATTGCAGGCGAGTATATGCGGGCTTTCCACTTCCACCCTGGGAAAATTAATTCCTCCAGTCCCTTCCCAGCCTCCTTCTGGGACTAGGAAGGAAGACCTCACTGCAACAGCCTACATGTGGAGAAGAACGCCATCAGTGTACACAGCCATAGGGAAACTAAATAAGCAGCAAAAATGCAGAAGCAAGACCAGAAATTAATTACTGCCGATTTCTGCTATTGCTGGTGGAGAGGGGTTACTGTAAGGTTGTAAGAAGTAGGGGGTTGGGTTCCACTTGAAATTATTATAATTATTCTTAACTGTCAGCAGGGACCAAAGTCCAAGGAGATTTGCATCTTGGTCCCAAACAAGTAATTGGAAAAGCCTCTCAGTCAGTACAAAACAACACCCTTACAATCAGAGACATAGCCAGACCTCAAATTTTTTTTTTTTTTTTGGGGGGGGTGGTCCTGAGCCCAAAGTGTGGAGGAGGGGACACACATTTTTCTCCGCCTCCCCACCACTCTCTACCCCCGCTGTAACGCCACATATCTGGGCTGGCGGGGATCCCCAAGGGGGCCAGCAGAAGCCTTCCTGCCCTGCTTCCTCCCCATGAAGAGTATTGACTGGGACTATATTATGAGAGAAAGAGACTTTACTAGCGCTGGATGAAAGCCTGTGAAGTAACAGGTGTGCACATGTTAAATCATAGCAATAAAGTCTTTCCTTTTGCTTGCAAACCCTGTGTGTGTTTGACTGTGTTTGTGATGAATCCAAGCCACACCCTCGCTCACGTTACCTCAGCAGGCTACCTTCAAGATGGGTTATTTATTTATGGCATTTGTACCAGAAGCGTAGCCAGGTTGTGACGCTAGGGGGAGCGGAGAGGCGCACGTGTGTACTGAGTAGGCGCATGCATGCACAGCATAAATGCCCCACCTATCCCCCCTTCAGTCCATTCAAAACTCTGCTGCACGTCTTATCTTCCGCCTGAACCGGTACACTCATATCACCCCTCTCCTCAAGTCACTTCACTGGCTTCTGATCAGGTACCGCATACAGTTCAAGCTTCTCCTTCTAACCTACAAATGCACTCGATCTGCAGCCCCTCTCTACCCTCATCTCCCCTTACGCTCCTACCCATAACCTCCGTTCTCAAGACAAATCCCTCAGCACAACACATAAATACACAAGCACATACAGGAACACAGACATACAGAATGTCATGAAGAAAAGACCAGAGAAGACATAACATAGGCAACCGTGACACCCTGCCCAGTCCCTTGGGACTCTGAACCAGAGGCGTAGCCAGGTTTTGATCTCAGGGAGAGCAGACTTTTATAAAATAGGAGCCGGTTGGCAGTGGCGTTCCTTGCCTGGATGGCACCCGGGGCGGAGCGCCGATGCCCCCCCCCCCGGGTGCAGCACCCCCCCACTAAATTACACCTTCCCCCCCTCTGGTGAAATGACCCCCCTCCCCCCGGGTGCACACTGCTGGGGGGGGGCCGCGGCGCGCGACTGGTCCGAGTTCGCTAAACTTCTTTGCTCGTTCGCTGCAGCTCCCTCTACCCCAGAACAGGAAGTAACCTGCACCCGGGGGGGGGGGGGGGGGGTGTCACGGTTGCCTATGTTATGTGTTCTCTGGTCTTTTCTTCATGACATTCTGTATGTCTGTGTTCCTGTATGTGCTTGTGTGTATTTATGTGTTGTGCTGTGCATAGATATTGACTGCACATAAGTTTATACATATCTGTGTGTGGATACATGACAAATAGTGGAAACCAGGAACTCTCGGGCACCTGGAAGAAGACATCAAAAGGAATACTGAGGTATTAAACTATCAGTTTTCAGTTTCAAATATTTAACAAGTAATTGCCTGTATTTTTGCTATAGGGAAAATTGGAGTTCCATTTGTCGTTCCCTACTCTGCAACCAAGTTTGCCCTGGATGGATTTTTCAGTTCCTTAAGGCAGGAATTTATCCTGAAGGATGTCAATGTTTCCATCACACTCTGCATTATCAGCTTTATCAATACAGGTAAGATGAGCAGATGTGACCCTCCCTCTCCACCCCAGAGACACGAGCCCCAGCTTAGCACCATGGAAGCCACTCATGCAAACACTTGATCCATTCTGAATCTAGTAAGGTGGGAGAGGAAAACTCAAGAATATGAGAAATGCCGTGTTAGCTCAGACTAAGGACCCATTGGAGTGGAGGAGTGGAGGAGTGGCCTAGTGGTTAGGGTGGTGGACTTTGGTCCCGGGGAACTGAGTTCGATTCCCACTTCAGCCACAGGCAGCTCCTTGTGACTCTGGGCAAGTCATTTAACCCTCCCTCCATTGCCCCATGTAAGCCGCATTGAGCCTGCCATGAGTGGGAAAGTGCGGGGTACAAATGTAACAAAAATAAAATAGATACTATTGGAGATTCTACATGGAATGTTGCTACTATTGGAGATTCTACATGGAATGTTGCTATTCCACTAGCAACATTCCATGTAGAAGGCTGCGCAGGCTTCTGTTTCTGTTTCGCAGAAGCCTGCGCGGCCACATTGGTGATCTGCAAGGGCCGACTTCTACATGGAATATTGCTAGTGGAATAGCAACATTCCATGTAGAATCTCAAATAGTAGCAACAGTGGAGGAGTGGCCTAGTGGTTAGGGTGCTGGACTTTGGTCCTGAGGAACTGAGTTCGATTCCCACTTCAGGCACAGGCAGCTCCTTGTGACTCTGGGCAAGTCACTTAACCCTCCATTGCCCCATGTAAGCCGCATTGAGCCTGCCATGAGTGGGAAAGCGCAGGGTACAAATGTAACAAAAAAACAAATTGAGCCAATCCAGGTTGCTTAGAACATGCACTGAACTAATCCTAAAGGGGGAGAACCATTGCTGTTCACTCCCAGCTCCTACCAGCAAGACTAGGAGTGGTTCAGAAGAAGTGGCAAATGGCACGAGGTTTGTACCAAAAGGTGAATGAGAACAGACATGAAGATCTGAATGGAGCAGGGGTGAGCACATAGGCGGTTGGTGGCCCAACTGTTTGGGGAGGCTAAAAGGGGCGGGGGTCAGGGATGGGGCTTACATCCATAATTATCTGACAACACAGAAAAAAATAAGTAAAATAGTCACAAGTACTATCTTTTATTAAATTTAGATATTAGATATGTATCATATGTCAAAGAATAAAGTGGCTGCTCAAACTGTATTAACTAATAATGGGAAAACTTTCAAACAAAGTACAAACACTTAACCATATGCTGGACAATTAAAAGGACAGTCATTTGAGCTTTTTAGCTCCGGATTTTGGAATATGAAGCAGAGCAGAAAGTGATTATGAAATGTATTTAACAACAGCTGGGACACGGAGTATGCATGTGTGTGAGCGATTGGAATTGGTTTGGGGAGATCTTTAGGAGTACTGAGGGTACTTTGGGGTTGTATGTTTTGTATTGTTTATGTTCATATATTAAAGAAATTGAAAATTTAAGTAAAGTTGTATTGATTGAACAACAGGGAGTACGTTAGGGTTTGGTTGCTCAAACTATCTGACAGCTTGATGGCTGAACAGTATAGTTGGAAGGAAAGTGCATTTCTATAGAATAGGCAGTCAGAACTTTTGGATGACACAAAAGCACCAGTGCTAAGGTCCAATTTCCAGAGTGCAGAGATACCAAGGGTGTCCCATCCCAAATGTGAAAAGTACCACCCCAATTAGTGAGATTCAAGGGTTAGCAAGTGAAAGTTGAGCTACTACTGAGAATGCTATGAGCTAAATTAAGTCCAAATTCTAATATTAGGCATATTGAAAAGTAATGCAAAACCTTAAAGTCACTCAGGACCTATAAAGCAAATTGACTGTAACATAAGAATAGCCACACTGAGTCAGACCAACAGATTTAAATTTCAGAAAATGACACATTCCACTCACTAAATTAAAAAATGAATAACAAAAAAGTATAATAAGGTGATACCTTTTTACTTAACTAATTTAATACATTTTTTGAAGTTTACTAACCTGAGGAAGGAGGTTTAGACCTCTGAAAGCAAGTCAAAAATGTATTTAGTCCAATAAAAAGCTGTCATGGCTACTTCATTCTACATTAAAAATAATTTTACCTTTGCTATCTGGCATCTAATTTTTCTAATTGTGCAGGCCGCAGTCTCTGGTTACTGCCTTTCTGTCTTTTTAACTCTTTCCATATCTCCTGTTCATTTATCATTTTTTCTCTCTTCGCATGTCTTCTTCACATCTTCTTTTACATCCATCTCCGACACTGATTTTTCTTTTCTGCTTTCTTCCATTTTTCTGCCTCTCTGACCACTCAGACTTATCCATGCTTCATTTTCCCTGTTTTCCATCTTTTTCCCTCACCCAGGGGGTGGGTGGGTGTGTCTCTCAACTCCCCCTCAGCCATATCGGATCTGTTTCTCTCTCTCCCACCCCACCATCCAGGATCTTGTGTGTGTCTCTCTCTCCCTGCCTGCCATAATCTCCTCTCTGTTTCTCTCCCTCCATCTAACTTTCTTCCCCCTCCCTGCCATGCAGCATCTCTTCCCAGGGCCGCCGAGAGGGGGGGACAGGGGGGAACAAAAGTCCCCGGGCTCGGGCCTCCGGAGGGGGCCCGGCGCCACAGCAGTCACGCCCACCCGCCGTCGCTCTCAAACTAACTAACCTTAAACGCCTCCTTCCTTTCCTTTCACTGCCTTCGCGGCAAGCAGCAGCAGGGCAGGCCACTCCTTCCTTCCGTGTCCCGCCCTCGCCTGACGTAACATCCACGAGGGCGGAGCACGGAAGGAAGGAGAGGTCTGCCCTGCTGCTGCTTGCCGCGAAGGTGGTGAAAGGAAAGGAAGGAGGCATTTAAGGTTAGTTCAGGGCCCGGTAGCGGGTGGAGGGGGGGCCCGGCGGCGACGATGACCTCGGGTGGGGTGGGTGGGGGGCCCGGGGGCGGCCTTGTCCCGGGCCCGGCTCTGGCTCTCGGCGGCCCTGTCTCTTCCCCTGCCCCAGGCACCCAGGATCTCCTCTCTCTCTCCCACCTCAACCTACCTCACATACCATACAGATCTCTTCTCTGTCTCTCTCTCTCCCCATACAATGCACCTCTGTCTCTCTCCCACCTTCCAGCATTGCTCCTCCCTCTCTCTCTTCACTCTACACCTCAGCTTCTCTTCTTCCACTGCCTGTTTTTCTTTTCACTATCCAGCTTTGCTCCTGTCTCTTCCCCCCCCCACCCAATATCCAGCTTTTTGCTCCTCTTGTTTCTTCTCTCCCCCTAATATCCAGCTTTGCCCATCTGCCTCTTCTCCCACAAAACATCTCGCCAAAACATGTCTGCCCCCCACCCCCCCAAATATCCAACATTGTGCCTCTGCCTCTTCTCTCCCCCATCATCCTCTCTGTTTCCTCCCATTTCCTGCCTGGAGCATTATCTTCTCTCTCTTTTTTCTTCCCCCTAGCCGCAAAAAGAAAAAAGAAGCTGGAACTTCCCTTCCACGCTGTCTTGCTGCCAAACCTGCTGCCTCTCTGATTCAGTGGCCATCGGTAAACAAACACTGTGCACGGAGCCATTGAGCTCTGCACGGCAGTGCTGACAGCTCTTCCAGTTCCCACCCTGTATGATGCAACATCCTTTCGGGCAGGAAGCAGCAATCTGTCAGCGACGTGCAGAGCTCTATGGCCCCGCACACAGTCTGTTTATTGATGGCCACTGAATCGGGGAGCAGAGAGTCTCAGGCAGAAAGGCAGCGGGGAGGGGAAGCTCCCGTTAATACCTTATGCTGCCGCCAGATTGGGAAGCGCTCCAAAAGAGGTTGCATTTGGGCTGGGGAGGCTTAGCCTCCCCAAGCCTCTTGTATGGAGCGCCTATGGGTGAGCAACCCGCAGCCTGCCATTGAATTTTATGCTAGTCACAATATGAAGCGGAATGGAGATATACTTCACAAGCAGCGTTCTATATATCACCAATAATGAACAATCCAAGCTTGTATATAAATAATTCTAAACATTTTTTTCAAAGATTTAAAGAACCTCAGCATGGAATAAGCAGCATAAAATGTATTGATCTTTTTTGGGATCTTGCCAGGTATTTGTGACCTGGGAGGGGAGATCAAAATCACGCCAAGGGTCAGGAGCTAACTAGAAACCCTTAGCAGATCCCGGCTGAATATACGCTGGGACCTGCGTAAGTTTTGACAGCTTCCATATCAAGAATTAGTCTCTGATTTTCAATGCCGGTGCCTGGACATGGCCTGGCCTTGATTATCTGGAGCTAATTCGGCCGAGAGACCCAGCAGGGCCTGGGGCAAGACCGAACCACTGCACCCCCAACCCCACTTGGGCCACTCGTGACATTTTCAATGCTGACGAAAACGGTCTCTACTGACGAGCGATTCCTGATGGAACACTTGCATTCAAACAAGCCGAAACTACAGGAGGTAAAACGTCGAAGGACCGACTGACGATCCCCCTTTGCTGCAATATGGATGGGAGTGAGAAGTTGGAACCACTCGTCATTGGAAAGAGCAAACAGCCCCGTTGCTTCAAGAAAGTTAAGCGACTTCCTGTGTCATACGAGGCTAACGCAAATTCATGCGATGACTGGGGAAATTTGGAAGCAGTGGCTAAAGAAGTTAGACACTAGAATGCGGGCACAAAAGCGTCAGATTTTGCTACTTTGTGATAATTGTGCTGCACACAGTGATGATGTCAGGCTGTCTAACGTCACCGAGGACATGTCTCCAGTTACTGCCCGGAAGGGAAAGGATAGTTGGTGATTCAATCATTAGACATATAGATAGCTGGGTGGCTGGTAGACGGGAAGATCGCCTGGTGACTTGTCCGCCTGGTGCGAAGGTGGCGGACCTCACGCGTCACCTAGACGGGATTTTAGTGCTGGGGAGGAGCCGGCTGTCTTGATACATGCAAGACGCAGAAAACAGGTGTGAGGATGTTATAATGCCGTTGTATCGCTCCATGTCCCAGCATGGCGATGCTTATGTACTTTCTGCCACCAAACACTACCTCTCTGATCCAACCTATGGATCAGGGCATAATAGCCAATTTCAAACAACATTATCGGGCTCTTGTGCTACGTCATCTGATGAGCGTTATGGATGACCAGACTGGCATGGATAAACGTGCTGTTGAACTGGCTCGTAATCTATCACTGCTGGATTCTCTATATATGCAGAAAGGAGCCTGGAATCATGTCACAGGCAACCACTGTGAACTGCTACAAGCGAGCAAGCTTTGTTAAGGATGTGGAGAGGGACGAAACAGATGCAGCTGTTGCAAACACGTCAGATGAACAGGCTATTAACATCCCAGCCGGTGTTACTGAAGAAGAGTTTCATCACTACATAGCTGTTGATTACGATCTACAAACAGCTAACGACAGCACTGATGTCCAGATATGCGCCTACACGCAGGCAACGGCTGATGATGAAACAGATGATGAAATGAGCAGCGAGGCACATGCTGACGAAATTCAACAACCTCCTCCTGTCCTGGTCTATCTGGAGGCCACTGGATGTCAGTGCTATGACAGTTTTTACCGTCTGGCAGACGTAGTCTATGGAACTCACAGACACAAGAGTGTACAGAGGACTATGTCTGATTACTTCAAGTAAGCCTAACGTCAGTTAACGGAGACTGTATAATGTCAGTTAACGGAGACTGTATACTGTATGTATAATAAACAGTACTGTACATATGTTTATCAGATGTCAAGCTTCTTTGGGTCACAACGGTTTAAGTGCACGCTCCGGTTAACTGCATGTATTTCTTTGGTCCCAGACCCTTGCACTTAAGCGGATTGCACTGTACCTGTATATAATATTTAAACTACTTTGATTGCATCCACAGAAAATCAGTACATCAAATTTCCTTTCCTTTTCACAGAAAAGGCTTTGAAAGCTGTTGGCGACGTGCTCAGCTATCCAGCGGCACCCAAGGAGGAGTGTGCTCTAGAGATCATCAAAGGAGGGGTCCTCCGCCAGTGGGAGATGTACTACAAGTATGAGCACACTAGAATCCCGCTCTTGTTTCGCGACTGGGCTCCACAGCTCCTGTCCTCCTTCATGAGAAGTGGTCTAAATGTGGAAAACCTCAAAGGATCAAATCATAGCTTGTATTAATAAATGAAATTAAGATAAGAAATTCACTAATATGGGAATCCCAGATACAGGGATATATTATGCAGATACTATGGGGTATGTTTACTAAGGTGCGTTAGCGTTTCTAATGCGCCTTTCAACTTAAACACTAACGCAACTATACATTTCTATGGGGACGTTAGCGTTTAAGATGCGTAAACCGTTTACGTGCGTTAAAACCACTAACACGCCCATAGCAAACACAGGAGTATGTTAGGCACTTATTTTGTACCCGGGGCAATGGAGGGTTAAGTGACTCGCCCAGAGTCACAAGGAGATGCATTGGGAATTGAACTGGGTTCCCCTGGTTCTCAAGCCACTGCACTAACCATTAGGCTTCTGTAGACCAAACATATGGGCTTCAACAGTTGCCCAACCACCAGAAATCTAACAGAAGCTGACTTGTAGAACAAATTAAAAATCTAAACCATGCCGTTCTTACATCTATGATGTCTTGAACTCTCAGTTTGCAAATGTCACCCATGCTCTCTCCGGAAAAAATCATAGTCAACACCACAGCTTCAAATCCTTAGTCAGTAAGTCCTGCACCAGGGTGGAAGATAGAATTTAGCTAAGGAGTAGTGAAGGGGGGGGGGGGGGGGGGAGGGGATGCCAATCAAAAGACAAAGGATCTGGAGTCTTGAACTTTACTCCACATACCTTGCAAATGATGCCTGAGATGGGGTAGTGCAGGGAGGAGGGACATGAAGTGTAGCAGTTACCTCTGTGGCATCTGAATCTTGCAGTTTCCAATCAGTCTTTGAGGCCAACCTGCCCCCTGAGGACGTGCAGTGTTAGCAGCTACAGGGCAGAGGCCCCTGCAAAAATACAACGCTGAACAGGGCCGTGCCTAGGGTCTCCCAGATGACCACCGGAGAGATCGGGGATGACCTTCCCTTACTCCCCCAGTAGTTACTAACCCCCTCCCACCCTCAAAAAAAACTTTAAAAATATTTTTGCCAGCCTCTATGCCCCCCCCCCCCCCCCCGTGTGGCACAAGATGCAAAGGAAATAGGAGCTGAAAGATGGAGTGCATCTTTGTGGGATTGCTGAACAAATAGAGGGTTTACAACCACTTAGCTTTTCGTGCTTTCATGTTCACGAAATTAGTAATTAAATCTTTGACATCTAACTGGGCTCATATATCATTCTCAATAGCAATCATGGCAAGGCTTACAAGCCTTTCTTGCAAAATACTTGATCGCAAATAATCCTATATAATAATTCTCACCTCCAACAGGATGTGCCTGGGACCGTGCCTCCCTCGGAGGTGGTCTGCTAGGCAGGCACGCACTGATGTCAGTGACGTCAGTGACAGCTGATACCAAGGCAAGGGGAGGAGTACTCCTCCCCCTGTGTTACAGCCCACTGCACCCCCCTTCCACGACCCAGTCGACCTCCCTTCTCGGCGAAAACCGTCTCCCGCCGACGTCCAGTACCTGTGCTGACGGGGGACCCCAACCCCCGTCAGCCGAAGTCCTGTGCTGGCCTTCACGCTGTTGCTTCTTCAATGATCTTCGGTTCAAGTTCCTCTGCGTGAGTCTGATGTCAGATGCACGCAGAGCAACTTGGACACAAAATCATTGAAGAAGCAACGCCTCGAAGGCCAGCACAGGACTTCAGCTGACGGGGGTTAGGGTCCCCCGTCAGCACAGGTACTGGACGGCGGCGGGGGATGGTTGTTGCCGAGAAGGAGGGGGGGTCGACTGGGTCGCGGAAAGAGTGGGGGTGAAAACGGAGGGACGGCAGAGTCTGGAACAGCGAGGGAGGGAGGGTGGGGGATGGCCTTGCTAGTGCCCGTTTCCTTCCCTTTTGAAACGGGCATTTTTTACTAGTTTTTTTTAATGATTTTTAACCGTGAAAATGATCGCTCACCACTTGCCACATTGACAGGAATTGTCAGCAATATTCTTAGAAACAAATTGCTAACATTGCAAAATAAGATAGCAGATGTAAATTCTCAAAGTGGACATATTCCAAACACTAAACTGAAAATAAAATGATTTTTCTTTACCTTTGTTGTCTGGTGACTTTCTTTTTCTGATCATTGATAAGTCTCTGACTCTAAAGTTTAGCAATTTCATTAAAGCAAAATATATTTTCACATTTCACAGACTCTTCCCTATCCAAGGAGAATCTTTTATATAAAAACAAACACCAAAAAAAAAAAACAATCAGATTTTCACTTACCAGCTCTTCTACACTACCCTTCCTCTGAAACTACTGTTGGAACCATCAGCCAATGAAATGGCTTTTAGCTGTAGCTATCGGGTTACCTGATAATTATGCAAACCTCATTGCAGTCATGCCCTCCTCTCGGTGTACAAGCTCAGAGAAAAAAAAACAAAACTTTGAATCACTTACAGATTTTAACAATTACACTATTTAGTTTTTATTTCTCCCTAGTCTCACTTGCACACCTCCCTCCAAACCTGGCTGTTCTCTTTAATTTGAATGTTGTTCAAGCTCACCCTGAATGAGGAGTTTGTCCCACCCCAAAGACATAAATAGCACTGGTTGTATTCTTTCAAACAGCTTCAGCAGAGCCTGCCTGCCTCAGTGAGCACTGTGGTCGAAGAGGGGAGGGCAGGGGAGAGAGGAGAATCACAGCTTCAGGTAAAACATTTTGCAAGTGAGCTGACCTCAGGAAACGGTAGGCGCCCTCCAGAGGTTGGCGCCCCCCTGCGGTGCTTACCTCGCTTACCGTGTTAGCACGGCCCTGAGTCCTGGAGGCCAAGCTTCCCCCTGAGGACGTGCAGTATTAGCAGCTACAGGGCAGAAGCCCCTGCAAAAATACAACGCTGAACATTAAACACTAAGGGTTTGATACTATATATTGCACCAGAAAAATAAGCATCGAAAAAAACACTATTATATAAGCCATGCTTAAAGTTAGGCATGGTTTATAAAATAGCACTTACATCACTTACATCAGGGAGTCGTGCCTAACTTTAGGAATGGCCGTTTTCACCAACTGAAACGTGGTGTACACGTACGCGCTTACTTTAGATGCGTAAATCCCCTTATTCTATAACAATGCACATGAATGCTAGCAACGCCCCATCCCTTCCCAGGGAGGAGGGCCATGAAGTGTAGCAGTTACCTCTGTGGCATCTGAATCTTGCAGTTTCCAATCAGTCTTTGAGGCCAAGCTGCCCCCTGAGGACATGCAGTGTTAGCAGCTACAGGGCAGAGGCCCCTGCAAAAATACAACGCTGAACATTAAACACTATCAGGCTCATTTTTGAAAGAGAAGGATGCCCATCTTTCGACACAAATCAGAAGATGGGCGTCCTTCTCACAGGGTCGTCCAAATCGAAAGCTGATTTTGGACGTCCTCAACTGCTTTCCGTCGCAGGGACGACCAAATTTCATGGGGGCGTGTCGGAGGCATAGCAAAGGCGGGACTTGGGAGTGCCTAACACATGGACGTCCTCGACCCATAATGGAAAAAAAAGGACGTCTCTGATGAGCACTTGGACAACTTCACCTGGTCCTGTTTTTCTTACGACCAAGGCACAAAAGGGTGCCCGAACTGACCAGATGACCACCGGAGAGATCGGGGATGACCTTCCCTTACTCCCCCAGTAGTTACTAACCCCCTCCCACCCCCAAAAAAAACTTAAAAAATATTTTTGCCAGCCTCTATGCCAGTCTCAAATGTCATACTCAGGTCCATCACAGCAGTATGCAGGTCCCTGGAGCAGTTTTAGTGGGTGCAGTGCACTTCAGGCAGGCGGACCCAGTCCTATCCCCCTCCCTACCTGTTACACTTGTGGTGGTAAAATGTGAGCTCTCCAAAACCCACCACAAACCCACTGTACCCACATCTAGGTGCCCCCCCTTCACCCGTAAGGGCTATGGTAGTGGTGTACAGTTGTGGGTAGTGGGCTTTGGGAGCTATGTACCTGACAGCAATTTATGAAGTCCACTGCAATTCCCCCTAGGGTGCCCGGTTGGTGTCCTGGCATGTCAGGGGGCCAGTGCAGCATGAATGCTGACTCCTCCCACGATCAAAGGGCTTGCATTTGGTCGTTTCTGAGATGGGCGTCCTTGGTTTCCATTATCGCCGAAAATCAGAAACGACCAAGTCTAAGGACGGCCATCTCTAAGGGTGACCTAAATTTCAAGATTTGGGGGTCCCCGACCGTATTATTGAAACGAAAGATGAACGTCCATCTTGTTTCGATAATACGGGTTTCCCCACCCCTCCATCGGGACGTCTTGCGAGGATGTCCTCAGCAAAACCTGGGCGTCCCTTTCGATTATGCCCCTCCACGGGTTAGATTCTATATATTGCACCAAAAAAATCAGCACCCCGAAAAAAGCACTATTCTATAAGCTGCGCTTAAAGTTAGGCATGGTTTATAAAATAGCACTTACATCAGGGAGTCGCACCTAACTTTAGGTGTGGCCGTTTTCACCAACTGAAACGTGGTGTACACGTACGTGCTTACTTTAGATGCGTAAATCCCCTTATTCTATAACAATGCACACGAATGCTAGCAACGCAGAGTCAGGTAGCGCAGTTGCAGATGAGCTACCTGCAACTGAATTTAAGTGCCGTGCCGTGCAGTGCGCATCTGCTCTTTGCAGTAAATGCAGGGCTCCTGAATTTACTGCAAAGGTTTTGCAGTTACCATATGGTTTTTTTTTTTATGTTAAACATGCTGTAACTATAAAACCTACTACTTTTTAGTAAAAGAGCCCGTGTGGGTTCGTAAGCAGGCAAGACTACAAGCACATAGGAAGTTAATTTTTGTATCAAGTCTTCCAGCTCACTGGTCTCAAAGGTTCATCTGCTCAAAGTAAGGGCGCTAGACATTGCCCCCCCCCCCCCCCCCCACACTCACAACACAAGCTTCCAGGCTCTGGATAGGCATTTCCCAGGATCGTCTTGCTTCTGGCCTTTCTTCCTCCCTTGGGCACAATGGCCCCGAAAGCTGCTCATTCCTCTGCTGGGCCTCGTTCTGGCCTTTTATTTCTACTCAGGTGGTGATGAGTTCAAAGCAGGTATGTTTTCCAAACGGCGTCTCAGAGATAAAAGAGTCTCACAGGGTCTGAGCTGCAGAGTTGGGCTGTAAACAGAGGGGGCAGTCTTGAGTTCCTAGGAAACAGCTTCACTTTGGGGCCATTTTACTAAGCCGCGGTAGGCTCTACGCGCGTGCAGCGCACACCAAAATGAGACTACCGCCAGGCCAGCGCACCCTCCTGGTAGTAATTTCAGATTCGCCCATAACGCCTGGATGAATTATTTTTTCCTCCTCATTCCACCAATACCTAAGAACCAACCTCATCAATGACAGTGATGTCATAATGCCTCTTTCCATCAATGCTTGAGCCAGCCTCATCAGTGATGTCACAATGGCTTGATTGTCCTATACTTGACTCACTTTTATTATATATAACAGTAATGGTTGAACTTCAGGAAATCACTAAAAACCAACCTCTTCAAAAAGGCTTACCCAAACGACCCCACGTAACCCTCTTCACCTACCAACACAGCATGACTATGATTGAACAGGACAACACGGGATCTTCATCAATTCTGACCCTCCACTTATACCTCATATGATCACTATACAACTTTGTATTTGTTATCCACCGACTGGGCAAACGCCTTTGACGGTACTATGTAAGCCACATTGAGCCTGCAAATAGATGGGAAAATGTGGGGTACAAATGCAATAAATAAATACATAAATTTGGGGAGTCATAACATAGTAACATAGTAGATGGCAGCAGAAAAAGACCTACACGGTCCATCCAGTCTGCCCAACAAGATAACTCATATGTGCTACCTTTTGTGTATACCCTACTTTGATTTGTACCTGTGCTCCTCAGGGCACAGACCCTATAAGTCTGCCGAGCACTATCACTGCCTCCCAACCAACAGCCCCGCCTCCCAACCACCGGCTCTGGCACAAACCGTATAAGTCTGCCCAGCACTATCCCCGCCTCCCAACCACCAGCCCCGCCTCCCACCACTGGCTCTGGCACAGACCGTATAAGTCTGCCCAGCACTATCCCCACCTCCCAACCACCAGCCCCGCCTCCCACCACCGGCTCTGGCACAAACCGTATAAGTCTGCCCAGCACTATCCCCGCCTCCCAACCTCCAGCCCCGCCTCCCACCACTGGCTCTGGCACAGACCGTATAAGTCTGCCCAGCATAATCCCTGCCTCCCAACCACCAGTCCAGCTTCCCACCACCGGCTCTGGCACAGACCGTATAAGTCTGCCCAGCACTATTCCCACATCCCAACCACCAGCCCCGCCTCCCGATCTTGACTATGCTCCTGAGGATCCATTCTTTCTGAACAGGATTCCATTATGCTTATCCCACGCATGTTTGAATTCCGTTACCGTTTTCATTTCCACCACCTCCCGCGGGAGGGCATTCCAAGCATCCACTACTCTCTCCGTGAAAAAATACTTCCTAACATAAAGCCAAAGATTTGTCAGATCTGTTGCACTGGTCCTGACTTTTCACTTCCGCATATGAACCGAGGAGCTAAAGAGGCTGCTGCCCACTAGTGGCCCATTTTATACTCTCTGAAATGCAAATGTTTCAAGTCCGTAAACCGTCTGAAGTAAGAAATGAAACAGATCTTTCCCGTGTATCTTCTTGTGTTGCAGAAAACATACTGGGTGGGGATGACTCAGGAAAATTTGGGAGTCAGCCCTGTGAACATTTCGGCCTATGCAAGATGGGAACGTTCAAAAAACTTTTTCTAGTGACTTTAGTATTCATATGCAGGCCAGACTATAATTTTTGTATCCTATCTTTGAGCTCACTGCCCCAACTAGTCTCAAAGGTTAATTTCGTTCAAATAACAGCATGTGACACTTTCACTCACAACACAAGCTGCCAAGTTGTTGGCACGCACTTCCTTGGAACGTCTTGCTTCTGGCCTGCAGCTTTCGGATCAAATCTCCTGCAGTTTCTTCCTCCCTTTGACACTATGGCCCTGTTATCCCGAAAGCTGCTCATTCCCCTGCTGGGACTTGTTCTGGCCGTTTATTTCTACTCAGGCGGTGATGAGTTCAAACCAGGTATGTTTTCCAAATGACCATCCGAGAGGTAAAGAGTCTTCAAGTGGCTCAGCTGCAGAGTTGGGCCCTAAACAGAGGGAGCAGTCTTGAGTTCCTAGGAAACAGCTTCGCTTTGTGCCCCTGACCCAGATTAAAGCAGACACATTTTAATTTCAGTTTTCTTGGGGTGGATGTAGACATAGGTTAGCAAGGAAATATCTACCTTTGTTTATTTATTTACTAGGATTTATTCACCACCATTTTGAAGAAATTCACTCAAGGCAGTGTACCGCAACATAGGCAACAGACAATTACAGCAGTAAAAATATTCAGATAACAATACACATTATGGCATAGAATGCTACTTAAGGACAAAGAGGGGCTTGATCTCATTTCTCCCTCTTCTTTATCAGAACTGCAGTGAAGGGCTGGTTCCTCATTCCAGCTTCTCCTTGTGCAGATTCAGCAGCTGTGTAGGCTCTGTTAGGTGAACCCCACTCCCTATCTCTCCAAGCATAGTGTCTGCTGTGGTAGCCAGAGACCTTTTCCTCTTAGTAGATGTATATTATTTAGGGAGGCGAACGCCAATACTCTCCCCTTTGCAGTAAATGTGCAGTGGCCAGGGAAACTGTTAGCAGGGTTTAAAAAAAGGTTTGAATAGCTTCCTAAAAGGAAAGTCCATAAGTCATTATTAAAATGGACTTGGGGAAAATCCACTGCTTATTTCTAGGATAAGCAGCTTAAAATGTCTTGTACTGTTTTGAGATCTTGCCAGGTACTTGCAACCTGGAATGGCCACTGTTGGAAACAGGACGTTGGGCTTGATGGACCTTCGGTCTGTCCCAGTATGGCAACACTTATGTAGTAATGTACTTTTGCTTTTCCTTAAGATTGGTATATTGTGCACTCCTGAGACAGGCATTGTCGCTGAAACACGGTCTGTATTGAGCCCCCACTATGGTTATGCCCTTTCCTCGTATGGTTTTATGTAAATTTGTTTCTTAAAGTTTTTAAGAGACTTCTTAGGTCACACCTTGCCCTTGGTCGTCTCCACTGTCCGTTTGCTATAGAGTGCTACTTACTTACAATGTCAATATAATACACATTAAAACGTGTTAATAGGAGACAAGACAGAGTAACAGGAGTTAGAAAATAAAAGAACTAACTTAAAATTGCACATAGCGTCAGAAAAGGTGCAGGAAATGATGTCAGCTAGGGTAGGAAAGGATAAGCAAGTCCTGCTACAGTATGTACAAGCTGGCGTTAGTCCTTGTGTCTTCCATTAAAGGCTTAACCCGGCTTTCATCTATCTTCGCAGACATATCAGAAATGGAAAATTCCTAGCCAGAGTATTTTTTTCATTTCTGAAAATCAGTATTCATGGAAGTTAATCATAAACTGAAGTTGGAAATAAGTTTCACACTATGAAATTTTTAACCATTATAAAAAAGTACTGAAATGACAGAACGTGTTAGGGTAAAGCCTAGACCAACCTGTTGGCCAGGGATGTCAGCTTTATGATTGAGATGAGCAATGTTGTGACTGGCACCGTGAAACTCAGCTGTGCCTTTATCTTTTGTTCTTCAGAGCTGCTGAAAGGGAAGCGGACCATTGTCACTGGTGCCAGTACTGGAATTGGTGAGCAGATGGCATATCACCTGGCAAAGATGGGTTCCCATGTTCTGATAACAGCACGGACAGAAGAGAAGCTTAAGAAGGTGTGTGGGAAGTTGGGGAGCAATCTTTTCCCCAGTTCCCAAAGGAGCCCTTTTTGTGGTCTTTTGGTTAAATTCTATATGTGAATCAATACACAGTCATAATCAAGGGGGCGATATTTAGTCGTGCCAGTCACCATATTACTTTAAACACTGACCTCCTGCATTTAAATTAATTGTATATATTCAGTGCCACTCCGTGTGTGAACAAAATAAACTCTAATCCCAGCAAGAACTCGTTTGTAGGCACAATCATCACATTTTTTCATACATGTATAAAAGATGAGGATGGACCTTCAGAAATGGAGTATGTTTGACTTTTCGTTCTTGCTGGGATTCGAGTTTATTTTGTTTGCATATTCCCCTCAACGCTATAAACAGAGCCCTATTAATTCGACTCCACATGTGAAGGCAGATTTTAGGAAAAACGTAGAAACTGGAACTGAGACATCCAGGTTGGGACATGTCAATTTTCGTCAGTAATTTAGAAACGGATCTGTTGACAGGGAGTCTTTTCTAAGTTACATGCAGGAATGGCCACGTATGTGCTGGCTACATGGAGCAAACAGCACTCATGCTCTCAACATCGAAAAGATCAACAGGGTAAACATGGGTCTGCCATTTTAGAAACATACATGTCTATGTTTCCCCAAGCTGTCACAGAGCCCAATATCCTTTGCCAGTACTTCTTCAAGGTGGGGGGGGGGAGGGGGAGACAAAAACACACTAGTGGATTAAGGTGATGCGACCCCCCCTAATCCCTTCAGTAGATTAAGGTGATGCGACCTCCCTAATCCCTTCAGTAGAGCTCTGTGCAACATGAGCACCTTTGTAAACCTAGAAATCCTAGAAAGTGCATGTAAATCCCAACATTGAGGATTTACATGCACAATGGGACAGAACAAAGGTCCATCAAGCCCAGCATCCTGTTTCCAACAGTAGCCAATCTAGGTTACAAGCACCTGGCAGAAACCCAAAGGGTAGCAATATTTCATGTAGAACCCCAAAGAGTAGCAAGATTCTAGAATTCTAAAGAATAAGAAGATTCCATGCAGAATTTCAAAGTGTAGCAACATTCCATGTAGAACCCCAAAGAGTAGCAAGATTCCATTCAGAATCCCAAGTACATAAGTATTGCCACACTGGGACAGACCAAAGGTCCATCAAGTCCAGCATCCTGTTTCCAACAGTAGCCAATCCAGGTTACAAGAACCTGGCAAGCTCCCAGAAAAGCTCAATACATTTTATGCTGCTTATCCCAGAAATAAGCAGTGGATTTACCCCAAGTCAACTGAATAATGGTCTAAGGACTTTTCTTTTAGGAAGCCATCCAAACCTGTTTTAAATCCCTTCTAAGCTAACCGCCTTTACCAATTATCTGGCAACGAATTCCAGAGCTTAATTATACGTTGAGTGAAGAAAGATTTTCTCCAATTCACTTACTACTTTGTAGCTTCATCACATGCCCCCTAGTCCTAGTATTTTTGGAGTAAACAGATGTTTCACGTCTACCCATTCCACTCCTCTCATTATTTTATAGACCTGTATCATATCTCTCCTCAGTCGTCTTTTCTCCAAGCTGAAGAGCCCTACCTGCTTTAGCCTTTCCTCATGGGGAAGTCATCCCTTCCCCTTTAACATTTTCGTCGCCCTTCTCTGTACCTTTTCTAATTCCACTATAGCTTTTTTCAGATGCAGTGACCAGAATTGAACACAATATTCGAGGTGCGGTCGCATTCCCTTTCTGAAATGGAGAAAGCACATATATTTTAGCCCCACCCACAACATGTCCAGATCACACCCCCTTACAATATGCACATATTCACAATTTGGCTGTGTATATCTTGGCTGTCATTATATTTATCTCTATTAAAAGGCTCATAAATAATACTGCTCATTCATAACAGTTTACATATAGCACAACCATAAAAATTTTAACACAAAACAACAAAATTAAATGTATACACTATAAAAACCAACTGCATAATTTCAGGATAAAAATACCAATAATCCACTAATCTACTACACTGTATATCTTCATCTTTCTCTTTCTGAAATTGGGATTTAAATGTGTGTGTAATATATACATCTAAATGCTGCTTTATCTTATCCAAATCATGAATAAGGTCTTTCTAAAATAACCATCAGAGTCAGGTCACCTAGCTGACTCTGCTGTATGGATAATTTTGACGTTTCACCCGTTCTCTGTTGTATGGATGTTATTCCAGACGTGAGCCCTTGAGGCCAGGCCGAGGCCTAGTATAGGATTTTGGCCAAGGTGTAGGGTAGACCGAACAGGCCCTACGCACCATCCCAGCCAACAGGCACCACCAGAAAGTGGGAAATAGAGCATTGAGGCAGGCCTCACGGCCAATCAGGAACCCACTCACGCAGAGACCAAGCAAGCGGGCCTCACGACCGACCGGGAACCAAGTCACACTCTGGGAAGGGAGAAAGAACGAATTCCAGAGTTTAATTATGCGTTGGGTGAAGAAAAATTTCTCCGATTTGTTGTTTTTTTTTTTAATTTAAATATATTTATTGACAACATCAATGGTAAACAACTCAACATGCTCTATTTACCCAACATACAAGCAATAAGATAACATGCTGAAACCATATTTGTTTTAAATTTACTATGAAACTACAGTGTAGAAAATTTAAAACAAATCAGAGAAAAGCTTTCTTCACCCAACACATAATTAAACCCTGGAATTTGTTGCCGTCCGGTGAAGCCGGTTAGCTTGGCAGAGTTTAAAAAGGGGTTAGATGGTTTCCTAAAGGACAAGTCCATAAACCACTACTAAAGGACATGGGAAAAATCCACAATTCCAGGAATAACATGTATAGAATGTTTGTACGTTTGGGAAGCTCGCCAGGTGCCCTTGGCCTGGATTGGCCGTTGTCGTGGACAGGATGCTGGGCTCAATGGACCCTTGGTCTTTTCCCAGTGTGGCATTACTTATGTACTTATGTCCTCTACTTGGCTCACTTTTATTACATAGAGCAGTGATTTAACCTATTGTGATGTCATAGTGGCTCATTCCACCAATAAGAGCCAACCTCATTAGTGATGTCACAATGGTTTGATTGTATAGAATGTTTGTACGTTTGGGAAGCTCGCCAGGTGCCCTTGGCCTGGATTGGCCGCTGTCGTGGACAGGATGCTGGGCTCAATGGACCCTTGGTCTTTTCCCAGTGTGGCATTACTTATGTACTTATGTCCTCTACTTGGCTCACTTTTATTACATAGAGCAGTGATTTAACCTATTGTGATGTCATAGTGGCTCATTCCACCAATAAGAGCCAACCTCATTAGTGATGTCACAATGGCTAGATTGTATAGAATGTTTGTACGTTTGGGAAGCTTGCCAGGTGCCCTTGGCCTGGATTGGCCGTTGTCGTGGACAGGATGCTGGGCTCAATGGACCCTTGGTCTTTTCCCAGTGTGGCATTACTTATGTACTTATGTAGATAGTAACAACATTCCATGTACAATGTCAAATAGTAGCAACAATCCATGTAGAATCTCAGATAGTAACATTCCATGTAGAATCTGAAATAGTAGCAACAGAATCTAAATAGTAGCAACATTCCATGTAGAATCTCAAATAGGGAAAGGGAAATGGGACTTGACATACCGCCTTTCTGTGGTTTTTGCAACTACATTCAAAGCGGTTTACATAGTATATAAGATACTAATTTGTACCTGGAGCAATGGAGGGTTAAGTGACTTGCCAGAATCACAAAGAGCTGCAGTGGGAATTGAACCCAGTTCCCCAGGACCACTAGGCTACTCCTCCACTCCACTAAAACACACAAAAGTTCGTAAATGTAGTAATGTTTCTCAGCACAGCAGCACACTTTACTTGTCCCTGGCCTCCTTCTCCAGAGTTGCCAATGTAGAATCAAACAGTTACTTGAGTCAATGTCCAAAGTTTCAAGGGTCCAAGTTGAACTTGGCCTACCTGACTATAGCAGTTACAGTTCACACATAGGTGGTGGAGGCAAATGCACTTGGGTGTCACTGCTTCCCTTTGGGCTTCCTTAACCAAGCTATGGCCTCAGCTTATTTACTTCCTGGACTATGCCCTGCTGGCTCCGCCCCTCCCGTGTCACTTCCCTCCTGGGTGGGACTTTGGGTTTTAAGGTGGCTCTGACATTGTTAGGGGATGCTATGAAGGGATCTATAGACTCTATGACAAGGGGCACAAATCAATTACATGTGTAACTACAAATTATTGTCATATGGGAACAAATTGATGAGAACATTGGGCACTAATGGGTTAAGGCTCATTATTGAAACTTATCTTCAAATAAGTGCCAATTTAGAAACTAATTAGCAAATTAGGTTATGAGTGTAACTGACCCTATTCTAAAACCATGTGCACCATCTCACGCCTAACTTTGGGTGCCATGCATAGAATTTGGGCGTATAAGGATGGCATTGAAACAGTGAGATCTATAGTTAGCTTGACATTATCCATATAAACAGCAAATCTATAACTTAGGCCCCCACATTTTCTTATATAAATGTTTAGAATATTAGCATGAATGCATGTAATGCTACCAGATCACCTACAGTAGGTGCTATTCTGCAAATACCTGCTTCATTTAAATAGTATGTTTGCAGTGAGAGCCTTGTAGGTAGTCATAAATAACCCAACAGACTCATTTATGCCCAGGTTCTAATTACAGAACTATGCCAAAGCAAAATATTTCTGAACTCTGTCGAGGGAAAAATAGAACCTGGCTTGGCACCTAGCCAATGCTTCCGAGAGAGAAACAAAAGCAAAGCCCATGCTGAAATATATATTAGATTTATTATAGATAAAGAAGATATACAAGTATAGAATAACTCTGTAGCAAGGCTTAGCAAAATGCAAATATATATATATATATAGAACTTGCTGATAATAAAACAGAACTAGACAGGGCCGGTCTTAGCAAGTGCGGGGCCCTGTGCAGACCAATTTGGTGGGGCCCCATCCTAGCCCCGCCCCCACCCTAGCTCCACCCCATTGATAAGATTATTCCACATTTTTTTTATTTATGAAATTTCAAATAAAGACAAATGAAGCTAAACTTGTACAAAAATTATTCAGTTCAAGTCCACTACAATTAGTAGTTCCAATTCTCATAACAAAGGAGAAAATAAGGAAAAATATTAAGAAAAGATCCAGCACAGTGCTACAGTGTACAAGATATGCCAGGAATGCTTTATCTGCCTATGGCTGGAGAGAGGTTGAGTGACTCGAAGCGGTCCCAGTCCGGGTCGTAGCGGAGGCACGAGGCAGAGTTGAGGCACGCTGAGCGGGGCCCCCTTAGGCGCGGGGCCCTATGCGGCTGCCTTGGTCGCCTCTGCCTAAGACCGGCCCTGGAACTAGATTGCTACTGAATACAGACTATACATAACGATTCTTATTAGAATAATAGGTAACCTGATTGGTGACTGAACTACAATTCTTATGCCAAATACAATCGTTAGCAGCTTATCTCCTGACCACGAGTGTGATGTAACCAATCTGATTTCTGATAACAACCAATCACTAATCCCAGCTCTATAGAAGTAAATCACTGTATCTCACCATGTGGTCTCTGAGACAGGCTCTCGATGGTAACATAGAGGGGCATAATCGAACGTCGCCGGCGAAATAGATCGCCGGCAATCTATTTTGGCAGCGGCGCTACAGCTGGCCGGAACCGTATTATCAAAAAAGATAGCCGGCCATCTTTTTTTTCGACCAAATGCCTTGGATGTCGCCGGGTTAGAGATGGCCGGCATTTTTTTCCATTATCGCTGAAAAACAAAACCAGCTATCTCAACCCCGGCGAACTCTGGCATTTGGTTGTGGGAGGAGTCAGCATTTGTAGTGCACTGGTCCCCCTCACATGCCAGGACACCAACTGGGCACCCTTGGGTGCTGAGCCCCCCAACCCCCCCAAACCCACTACCTACACATGTACAACAATACCCTAGCTCTTAGGGGTGAAGGGGGCAACTACATGTGGGTACAGTGGGTTTTGGAGGGCTCCCATTACAAGCACAAGTGTTACAGGTAGGGGGGGTGGGCATGGGTGCGTCTGCCTTAAGTGCACTGCGGTACCCACTAAAAGTGCTCCAGGGACCTGCACACACGCAGGCCTCTAGGACTTGTTGCTGCTGTATAACCTTGGCACACCAGTTGACACCTGAGGACTAATCTCTTTGAAAAAGTCCTTTATTTGAATAAGCACGTTTACTCACAGTTAACTGCAGATCAGAGGTTGTGCCCCACTGGCAAAGAGTCTCCCTGGTACTGAGATTAGCAGTAGGTCAGAGCTGGCAGAATGGTGTACAGTGCCCTCTTTCAGCAACATTCAAGGTAATAACTAAGTTCTCTAACGTGGGTAACACATGAAAGGGATCTAAAACTGGCTTACAAAAATGGCCACTACCTCATGGACTACCGGAAACAAAACAGGGCACACTCTGACCCAGTTAGCAGGGGGAAAAGCACCATGGGAGTACAGCCCACTACCCTACACCCACCACAATGTATTGCTGATGTGACTCTGCAGTGCACCTAACAGAAAAAGTGTCACACTCACCCGAGAGCCACATCACAACCAGGGAAAGGCTGTCGGAGAATACAACACATTCTGCTGTCATGGAGGTGGGTACGGCATTTGAGGCTGGCATAGAGGCTGGCAAAAACTGTTTTTATTTTTATTTTTTTAGTGTGGGAGGGGGTTGGTGACCACTGGGAGAGTACAGGGAGGTCATCCCCGATTCCTTCTGGTGGTCATCTGGTCAGTTGGGGCACCTTTTTGAGGCTTGGTCGTGAAACTAAAAGGACCAAGTAAACCCGGCGAAATACTGCTTAATGCTGCTTTTTTTTTCCATTATCGGCGAAAGCCGGCTATCTGGTAGCCACGCTCATGCCTGCCCATGTCCCGCCTTCGCTAAGCTACCGACACACCCCCTTGATCTTTCGCCGGCGAAGCAACGGGAAAGCGGCGATGCTGTCAAAAATGCCGCTTTCGATTATACTGATTTCGCCGCTTTTAAGAAATCGCCGGCCATCTCCCGATTTATGTCGGGAAATGGCCGGCAATCACTTTCGAAAATAAGCTGGACAGTTACATAGTAGATGACAGCAGAAAAAGACCTGCACGGTCCATCCAGTCTGCCCAACAAGATAAACTCATATGTGCTACTTTTTGTGTATACCTTTCCTTGATTTGTATCTGCCATTTTCAGGGCACAGACCGTAGAAGTCTTGCCCAGCACTAGCCCCACCTCCCAACCACCAGCCCCGCCACCCAATCTCGGCTAAGCTTCTGAGGATCCATTCCTTCTGAACAGGATTCCTCTATGTTTATCCCATGCAGAATTCTTCTTAGACTCTAGCTGTCTCCCCAGCGAGTCTCAATCTTAGATGCAGTGCAGGGTCTCTCTGCAGATAACAGGTGTCCGTCACTCCGTGCCTTATTTCAGAGCTGGTATAGCTGAGCCAACCGGTATTTCCACCAGACATGCAGTTCACAAGGTTAGAACCTTGCTGGGTTTCTCAGGTCTCTCCTGCCTTGTTGTCCGTCCAAACTCTCCGATCGTCTCCCCCTGACTTACTTTCCTCCGTTCCCGCTTTCTCCTCTCTCCCGGTCAGATGACCGCAGGGAACCAATCCTGATCCCATCCAGCTCTTTCCCTGGGCAAGAAAAGACCTTTTTTTTGTGTGACCCTGAAATGAATACTTTCTGGTCTGCTTGCTAGGCTATCTGGAGCAGTGGGTCCCACTCCCTGTTCAGCTTCTCAGGGGTGATTGTAACACAGAATGTCCTTGGATGCAGTTTGCCTGTCAGTGATTTTCCACCAGCTGAAGAGCTGGATCTTGCTGACACAGAGATGTTCAGGTCAGAGGTTATATACTCCATCTTGAAGTATTAGGATAGTACTATATAGGCCAAGACCAGCAAAGGTGAGATCTCAGGGAAATACCCCTACAGCCTCCATGGGGCAGAGCATGGGGGGGGGGACATAGATATGTCTCCCACTTACTCAGATACATGGGCATAGCTAGTCACCCTATTTGGGTTGGGTTTGAGCTGTAAGAGGGTGGGCACAAAAGCCTTATGCCCCCCCCCCCAACCTGGCATCTCTCATTCCACTCCACCCCAGATGACCAATAATCTCTCAGTGACACGCCTCCTCCCCCCCCCCCCCCCCGCCACACTCCTCCCACCGCACCTTTCCAAACCTTTAGTTCTTCACTGGCAGTGAGCAGTGACTCATACCCGCTGCTCATGCCAGTCCAGAGCCTTCCCTCTGACCTGGTCCTGCCTATGCAAAAACAGAAAGCTGCATCAGAGGGTGGACTTTAGGCTGTGTGAGTAGTCGATATGAGTTAATGTTTCCTGACAGCGAAGCACTGAAAGGTTGAAAAGGTACGGAAGGAGGAAGGGGTGGAGTCGGAAGACACTGGAATACCTACGGGGGAAGGGAGAGAGAGATTCTGGGAGTCTTCAGCTGGCAGGGCTTGGAGACCCTGCCAGACACACCAGAGACGTGCCACAGTTGGGTGAGCCTGTGCCCATCCGGGCCCACCCATGGCTACATCACTGATCTAATAACTCACATTTAGGCACACTACAGCTGCTGTAACTGGGGATGCCTAAATATTAGGGGCATCAATATCGGAGTACAGTAGAATTCTAAAATGGAACTTGGGTGCCCAGGTTACATTATAGGTTATGCTGCTATGGCCCACCCCATCCAGTTACAGCATTGCCCCCATAGTGTCTGAAAACTGATGAATATCAGAGTTGCATGTTTACAGTTGGCTGGTAAATGTATTACTGAAAATTGACTCTAATAATTCTGTTAGGTCAGACTCATCCATTCCTGGTTTCTCCCCGTTTTGTGTTGTGTTCTAGTCAGATCTATGAGGAATCCACACACCCTCTCTCTCATGTCGTTGATCCAAGATCACTCATAAATAACTGTCTATGCTTGCATCAACGCTGGTGGATTCTTTGCAACATAAATACAAATGAAGCAAAACTCTCTCTTTCCTGGGTAAATGCTAAACTCGATTTTTCTTCTTCAGGTCGTGGCAAAGTGTTTAGAGCTGGGAGCTCCCTCCGCTCACTATATCGCTGGAAGCATGGATGACATGGTCTTTGCTGAGAGCGTAGTAAAGAAGGCTGAAAATCTATTTGGTACACTGTGTTTACGGTTATAAAATATACTATCATACCAGCAATTTATTTATATTAATTTGATAATTTGATCTAACACCAAAACTTGAAGTGTTTAGGCTAAAAAATGAATTATAATGAAATGTATTCCTCATATAATACATCAGTAAAACTACCTAATATAAAATCCATTCCACAACCACTGATATTGTGATGTCACAATGCCTCATTCCACCAATGCCTAAGAACTAACGTCCTAAGTGATGTCACAATACCATTCCACCAGTACCTAAGAATCAGCCTCATCAGTGATGTCACAATGTCTTGATTGTCCTATGCTTGACTCACTTTTATTATATATAGCAGTAATGGTTTTAATGACTAGAGACTTTGGTCAGTCTAATTGTAATCACCTCTTTCTTTCCAGAATGTACCATTTTCTCGGTAACTTGTTCCACTGCTTACCGACTCTCCCACTGTCTGACTCAAGTCTCCCCTGCTGCACTTAAACCCCTCTATTTTTGTCCTATGCTGCCCATCAGAGATGTGGAAAACTGATCATTCTCCTGTTATTATCCCCCTCCCCCACTACCACCACCACCCTTCTTTAGCTGTTTGCTTACTCCCCTGACTTACCCGAAATAACTCTGCTTCCTACGTACTGTGCACACAGGTGGTCTGGACATGCTGATCCTCAACCACATTGGAGATTTTTACTTCAATTTCTTTAATGGAGACATTAAATATGTGCGGAAGCTTATGGAGATTAATTTTCTCAGCTATGTGACCATGACGGTAGCGGCTTTGCCCATGTTGAAAGACACCAACGGGAGCATCGTTGTGGTCTCCTCAGTTTCAGGTGAGTATCTCAGGCTTTCCATTTCCACCCTGGGAAAATTAATTCCTCCAGTCCCTTCCCAGCCTCCTTCTGGGACTAGGAAGGAAGACCTCACTGCAACAGCCTACATGTGGAGAAGAACGCCATCAGTGTACACAGCCATAGGGAAACTAAATAAGCAGCAAAAATGCAGAAGCAAGACCAGAAATTAATTACTGCCGATTTCTGCTATTGCTGGTGGAGAGGGGTTACTGTAAGGTTGTAAGAAGTAGGGGGTTGGGTTCCACTTGAAATTATTATAATTATTCTTAACTGTCAGCAGGGACTACAGTCCAAGGAGATTTGCATCTTGGTCCCAAACAAGTAATTGGAAAAGCCTCTCAGTCAGTACAAAACAACACCCTTACAATCAGAGACATAGCCAGACCTCAAATTTTTTTTTTTTTTTTTTTGGGGGGGGGGGGGGGGGTGGTCCTGAGCCCAAAGTGTGGAGGAGGGGACACACATTTTTCTCCGCCTCCCCACCACTCTCTACCCCAGCTGTAACGCCACATATCTGGGCTGGCGGGGATCCCCAAGGGGGCCAGCAGAAGCCTTCCTGCCCTGCTTCCTCCCCATGAAGAGTATTGACTGGGACTATATTATGAGAGAAAGAGACTTTACTAGCGCTGGATGAAAGCCTGTGAAGTAACAGGTGTGCACTTGCTAAATCATAGCAATAAAGTCTTTCCTTTTGCTTGCAAACCCTGTGTGTGTTTGACTGTTTGTGATGGATCCAAGCCACACCCTCGCTCACGCTACCTCAGCAGGCTACCTTCAAGATGGGTTATTTATTTATGGCATTTGTACCAGAAGCATAGCCAGGTTGTAACGCTATGGGGAGCGGAGAAGCGCATGCGTGTACTGCGTGGGCGCATGGATGCACAGCGTAAATGCGACGGACTGACTGAAAAATAGGTGCCCGAAGTCCGTTTGGGGGAGCAGTCGCTCTTCTGGCACCCCACCTAGCTATGCCGCTGATTTTTATCACAAACAATTTTGGGTTCAATGTGGCTTACATCAAACTTTATACTATAATAGAATGGAAGAAAATTCAAATAACAGATATAAGTACATAAGTATTGCTATACTAGATCAGACCAAAGGTCTATCAAGCCCAACAACCTGTTTCCAACAGTGGACAATTCAGATCACAAATACCTGGCTAGATCCCCCAAAAAAGTACAAAACATTTTATGCTGCTTATCCCAGAAATATTTTCCCCAAGTCCAATTTAATAATGGTCTATTGACTTTTCCTTTAGGCAGCCGTTCAAACCTTTTTAAAACTCTGCTAAGCTAATCACCTTTACCACATTTTCTGGCAACGAATTCCAAAGTTGAATTATTTATTTATTGCATTTGTATCCCACATTTTCCCACCTCTTTGCAGGCTCAATGTGGCTTACAATACTTCATGAATGGTGGAATTACATTAGAAGATAGACATTTTGTGTTACAGAGGATCTTGGGTAACATGATAATGGCTTACAATATATCATGAATGGTGAAAAAGCATTAGAAATTAGACTATTAATGTTACAGAAGAATCTTGGGTAACATGGTAATGATAAAACATGATAGTAATATAGCAAGTAGAAATTGTAGAGCAGTTCTGAATATATGTGGAGGAGTGGTATGTGTTCACATTTGTTGATCTTTGTGGTATACTTTGTTAAAGAGATGGGTCTTCAGTAGTTTGCGGAAGTTGGCTAGTTCGTAGATCGTTTTTAAGTTGTGCGGTAGTGCGTTCCATAACTTTGTACTCAAGTAGGTAAAGTTTGACTCGTGCGTTATTTTGTATTTTAGACCTTTGCAATTGGGGAAGTGCAGATTGATGAATGTGCGAGATGATCTTTTAGCATTCCTGGGTGGTAAGTCTATCAAGTCTGACATGTAGGCTGGTGCGTCTCTGTGAATAATTTTGTGAACTAGAGTGCATATTTTTCTCGTAGGGGTTTAGCACTTTCATATTTTGTTTTGCCGAATATGAGTCTAGCTGCCGTGTTCTGGGCTGTCTGTAGTTTCTTGATTATTTGCTCTTTAAAGCCGGCGTAAAGTGCGTTGCAATAGTCTAGATGACTGAGCACTATTGATTGTACCAGGCTGCAGAAGGCATTCCTTGGGAAGAAAGGTCTTACTCTCTTTAGCTTCCACATTGAATGGAACATCTTCTTGGTTGTGTTTTTCGCGTGGCTTTCAAGTGTTAGGTGTTGATCTATGGTAACTCCAAGAATTTTTAGGGTGTCCGAGATTGGAAGGTTCAGATTTGGTGTGTTAATGGTTGTGAATTTGTTCATGTTATATTGAGAGGTGAGTATTAGGCATTGGGTTTTTTCTGCATTAAGTTTCAGCTGAAATATATCTGCCCATGAATGCATGATATGGAGACTTTGGTTGATGTCTTTGGAAATTTCCTTTAAATCTTGTTTAAATGGGATGTAGACCGTTACGTCATTTGCGTATATGTATGGGTTGAGGTTTTGGTTTGATAATAGTTTGGCCAATGGTATCATCATTACGTTGAATAGAGTCGGCGAGAGGGCGGATCCCTGTGGGACTTCGCATTCAGGTGTCCACGTGGCTGAGGTAGTCGAGTTAGATGTCACTTGGTATGATCATGTGGTTAGGAATTCCAGAGTTCAATTACACGTTGTACAATTACACGTTGTTTCTCCGATTTGTTTTAAATTTACTACTTTGTAGCTTCATCGCATGCCCCCTAGTCCTAGTATTTTGGGAAGTGTAAACAGACGCTAATATGAAGTCAGCCTAATAACGAAGAAACACCTAATCAGAACACATTCGATTCTTCAAATAACATAGATATGGTGCAATAAAACAACTTTCTATGTAGCTGAGGGGCCAAGCTGCGTAATGCAGAGTCAACTGGGATAAATAGATCGGTTGGGAAAACTGATGGCAAGATGCAAGGGGCTGGTCTAATTTACAGGGGGTACAGCAAGCTAATCAGATGTGGAGTGAGTGGATAGTCAATCAGCACATGAATTAAAGGCTTGGGAGAAGAGCCAGGCTTTCTTCCCCCTGCTTCCGGAAGTAGAGGTAGTCGAGTTAGACACAGTTTGTGCTGACGGCTACGGGTAGAATGTATTTTAAATTCCGCAGTTGTTAGTTTCATAGAAATTCTACCAACACAAGAAGCAAAGAGCAACAAACCACAGCTTCAAAGTGAAAGTAATATAAGGCGGAGGGCCGAAGTGCACGGAGCCGCCCATAACACGGCGCCGTACACACAATCCCCCCACACCCCGGCTGAGATGGACAGCTGTGATAGGCAGGGAGCCCTGGCAGCTGGGAGGGAGCTCTTGCCCCTCCCTGGAAGGGCTCCCTGCTGCGAAGGAGAGGCAGGAGTTGTGGGCTTTAAAGGTTACTGGGTGCATCCTCTTTTCCCGAGGACACAGGTTAAACCAGTGTCCCCTCCTACCCAACCCATTCCTTTATTTATTGTGTATGTTAATTACGCATGTCGCAACTTGGAGGGTGGGAATACCCAAGCCCCAGTGATTGCAGGAGTGCTAATTAATCAAGTTTACGCTTTCCAAAAATACTAGGACTAGGGGGAATGCGATGAAGCTACAAAGTAGTAAATTTAAAACGAATCGGAGAAAATGTTTCTTCACTCAACGTGTAATTCAACTCTGGAATTCGTTGCCAGAAAATGTGCTAAAGGCGGTTAGCTTAGCAGAGTTTAAAAAAGGTTTGGATGGCTTCCTAAAGGAAAAGTCCATAGACCATTATTAAATTGGATGGGGAAAATCCACTATTTCTGGGATAAGCAGCATAAAATGTATTGAACTGTTTTGGGATCTTGCCAGGTATTTGTGACCTGGATTGGCCGCTGTTGGAAACAGGATGCTGGGCTTGATGGACCTTTGGTCTTTCCCAGTGTGGCAACAGTTATGTACTTATGTGCTTGGGATTCTGAATGGAATCTTGCTACTCTTTGGGGTTCCACATGGAATGTTGCTACACTTTAAAATTCTGCATGGAATCTTGTTTTTCGTTAGAATTCTAGAATCTTGCTATTCTCTGGTGTTCTACGTGGAATGTTGCTACTATTGGGTACTTGTGACCTGGATTGGCCACTGTTGGAAACAGGATGCTGGGCTTGATGGACCGTTGGTCTGTCCCAGTATGGCAATACTTATGTACTTATATAAGTTGCAGTTTGGTGCAGATGGGTTCGCTGCACCAGGGTTGGATGCACCTTGCTGGGCGGTGGGTGTGTCCTGGGTACTGCATGTAGCGCATGGGTCAGTCTTGCTTATGGTGGCAGAATAGGTCCTTTCACAGTGGCTTTTAAGAGCTTACAGTTGGGCTCGGGTATCCTGTTTGATTGTATCAAATACAGTCATATTTTTTAATAACGCTGCGGCGAAGTTGTTCCACTTGATTACAATTTGGTCATTTATTAATTTGGGTTCAGAGTCCCAAGGCGCTGGGTAGGGTGTCACGGTTGACTATGTTATGTGTTCTCTGTTTCTTCATGATATGCTGTATGTCTGTGTTCCTCTATGTGCTTGCGTATTTGTGTGTTGTGCTGTGCATAGATATTGACTGCACATAAGTTTATACATATCTGTGTGTGGATACATGACAAATAGTGGAAACCAGGAACCCTAGGGCACCTGGAAGAAGAAATCAGAAGGAATACTGAGGTATTAAACTATCAGTTTTCAGTTTCAAATATTTAACAAGTAATTGCCTGTATTTTTGCTATAGGGAAAATTGGAGTTCCATTTGTCGTTCCCTACTCTGCAACCAAGTTTGCCCTGGATGGATTTTTCAGCTCCTTAAGGCAGGAATTTATCCTGAAGAGTGTCAATGTTTCCATCACACTCTGCATTATCAGCTATATCAATACAGGTAAGATGAGCAGATGTGACCCTCCCTCTCCACCCCAGCTTAGCACCATGGAAGCCACTCATGCAAACACGTGATCCATTCTGAATCTAGTAAGGTGGGAGAGGAAAACTCAAGAATATGAAAAATGCCGTGTTAGCTCAGACTAAGGGCCCATTGGAGTGGAGGAGTGGCCTAGTGGTTAGGGTGGTGGACTTTGGTCCCGGGGAACTGAGTTCGATTCCCACTTCAGCCACAGGCAGCTCCTTGTGACTCTGGGCAAGTCACTTAACCCTCCATTGCCCCATGTAAGCCGCATTGAGCCTGCCATGAGTGGGAAAGTGCGGGGTACAAATGTAACAAAAGTAAAATAGATACTATTGGAGATTCCACATGGAATGTTGCTACTATTGGAGATTCTACATGGAATGTTGCTATTCCACTAGCAACATTCCATGTAGAAGGCTGCGCAGGCTTCTGTTTCTGTGAGTCTGACGTCCTGCACGTACGTGCAGGACGTCAGACTCACAGAAGCAGAAGCCTGTGCGGCCACATTGGTGATCTGCAAGGGCCGACTTCTACATGGAATATTGCTAGTGGGATAGCAACATTCCATGTAGAATCTCAAATAGTAGCAACAGTGGAGGAGTGGCCTAGTGGTTAGGGTGGTGGACTCTGGTCCTGGGGAACTGAGTTCGATTCCCACTTCAGGCACAGGCAGCTCCTTGTGACTCTGGGCAAGTCACTTAACCCCCCATTGCCCCATGTAAGCCGCATTGAGCCTGCCATGAGTGGGAAAGCGCAGGGTACAAATGTAACAAAAAAACAAATTGAGCCAATCCAGGTTGCTTAGAACATGCACTGAACTAATCCTAAGGGGGAGAACCATTTTTGTTCACTCCCAGCTCCTACCAGTAAGACTAGGAGTGGTTCAGAAGTGGCAAATGGCACGAGGTTTGTACCAAAAGATGAATGAGAAGAGACTTGAAGATCTGAATGGTGCAGGGGTGAGCAACCCCCAGCCTGCCACTGAATTTTATGCTAGTCACAATATGAAGCGGAATGGAGATCTACTTCACAAGCAGCGTTCTATATATCACCAATAATGAACAATCCAAGCTTGTATATAAATAATTCTAAACATTTTTTCAAAGATTTAAAGAACCTCAGCATGGAATAAGCAGCATAAAATGTATTGATCTTTTTTGGGATCTTGCCAGGTATTTGTGACCTGGGAGGGGAGATCAAAATCACGCCAAGGGTCAGGAGCTAACTAGAAACCCTTAGCAGATCCCGACTGAATATACGCTGGGACCTGCATAAGCTTTGACAGCTTCCATATCAAGAATTAGTCTCTGGTTTTCAATTCTGGTGCCTGGACATGGCCTGGCCTTGATTATCGGTAACATAGTAACATAGTAGATGACGGCAGAAAAAGACCTGCACGGTCCATCCAGTCTGCCCAACAAGATAATTCATATGTGCTACTTTTTGTGCATACCCTACTTTGATTTGTACCTGTGTTCTTCAGGGCACAGACCGTATAAGTCTGCCCAGCACTATCCCCGCCTCCCAACCACCAGCCCCGCCTCCCTTCACTGGCTCTGGCACAGACCGTATAAGTCTGCCCAGCACTATCCCCGCCTCCCACCATCGGCTCTGGCACAGACCGTATAAGTCTGCCCAGCACTATCCCCACCTCCCAACCACCAGTCCTGCTTCCCACCATCGGCTCTGGCACAGACCATATAAATCTGCCCAGCACTATCCCCACCTCCCAACCACCAGCCCCGCCTCCCGATCTTGACTAAGCTCCTGAGGATCCATTCTTTCGGCACAGGATTCCTTTATGCTTATCCCACGCATGTTTGAATTCCGTTACCGTTTTCATTTCCACCACCTCCCGCAGGAGGGCATTCCAAGTGTCAGTTGTTGTCAGACATAGGACAGGAAGGAGGTGCTGTCAGAGGCTCTGAGGAAAGGGAGCCAGGCCTGGTCCCTTCCCCAGCTAGGCGGAGGGGTCCTGGGGAGAGAGGCCCAGGAAACTCCCAGGCTATGGGGCCTACAAGGCCGAAGGATCTGAAGGCCCGGCGGAGTAGCTCTCAGCCAGCCCCTCCTCCAGCACGAAGGGAGCGTAGTCCCCTGGACCGTAAAGCTTCCAGGGCCAGGGAGGATTGTGGATCTGGCGCCTCCTCCATGACCCAGCGGCGTCCAGGTAAGGAGCCTGAAGATCATGGGGGAGGAAGGAGGAAGGTTGAGGCCCTAAAGGTGCAGACCCAGAAGGAGCAAGGACAAGAAGGAATGGAGGTGGGGCAGGAGGCCCAGTTGGGATTTGAGGCAGCCAGCAGTGAAGAAGAGTGGTCAGAAGAAGGGGAGGAGGCCGGTGAGTGGGAGAAGATGGACCCAGGACAGTGTGCCAGAGAAACGGTGGAGCGGGTGAGGCACATCAAGTCTCTGGAGAAGGAAATAGAGGAGCTGGGGAAACGGTTGAAAATGACTAAAGCCATGAGTAGGCTTGCCCCAGCAGAGCATGGTCAAAAGTATAAGACGGAAGAAAAGCGCTTAACAAAGTTGCTGAAACAGAAGGAAAAAAGAATTGCTTGTTTTAAAACAGGCTCTGCAAATCCCTTGAGGGAGGTTTATGAGAATCAAGAGAGGATGCAGGCTGGTACATCTAAAACTATGAGCCAGGAGGTTTTCTCCCCAGCACAGGAATCTACCAGTTTAAACTCAGGAACATTGTTTCACAAAAGGCAGTTGGTAACAGAGATTGTACAAAGTGCAAACAGTCAAAGTACATTGCAAACTATGAAAGCCCTGATGAGCCCAAGGGAAGAGGGAGTACTCAGGTTGGATACGGTTCCAGGAGAAGGGGGAGGGGTGGATTGTTTGGCCTCAGGTATTCCGGTAGAACAGAAAGGAAAAGACACAAAGTTACAACACTGTCATATTATTGAAACGGATGGAGACAGGCTTTTCACCCAGGACAATTGTTCAGTACCCACTAGTGGGGAAGAAGAACAGGGTGTGGAAAAAAAGTATTGAACTTACCTGTATGGAGAGATTGCAAGAGAAGCAAAAGCCAGCAGGCTTCCAACTGCAGGAGCACTCCAAAGGTGCTCTGATTGAGGCAGCAGTGTCTGGTAATCAACTATCATCAGCTGTGCAGCTTGGCTCAGAGCAGGTCTGCCCGCGAGGTCAGGACGGACAGGAGGAAGAATCAGGAGAGGTCTCTGTTCAATCTGCAGTCAAGGTTGCAGGGGACCTGCTAGGGTATGGTTCCCAGGACATGGAGAATCAGCAGGAGAAAGAGGAGCGGGAACAGGAGTTGCATGGAATGGAGCAGGACATTGGACCAATTGCTCAGTCCAGAGTAGGCTCTGAAAGTGCACTAACTGCTAAAGCTCCTGATGTCCCAGTTGAAGGTCTGGGTTTGAACTGGTTGAGGGGGGGCTGTGTGCGAGGGGAGGGTGGGGGGGCGGGGGAGGGTCTTGGTCAGAGAGGGGTATGCTTTCTTGTCGGCAGGTGGGGGAGGGGGATGTGGGGAGCCGGGATTCGGAGGAAGGGAAGAAGGGTATGGGAGAAGTGAGGGGGGGGGGGGGGAGGGGCAGGGTGCTCTTTCCTTTGCGGCGGTGGTGAGGGGTGAGGGGGGAGGGGAGATGGGGGGGCGGCCAGTGCCTGTGGAGGGATCAAGGGGGAAAGGGGGGGAAGGGAGAGGGGCGGGGCAAATCCCCAAACGAAGGAATGTTGTGCAGATTAGATGGGTGGGGGAGGGGGCTATGCCTTCTCGGGAGATGGTTTTGAGGATGGTCATGGGTCTGGGTTTGTGCCGGAGGACTTCTATGCCTGTATTCACCCAGTTAATTTGCCTGAGTACGATGTAGTTTTCTAACGCAGAGGGGTATGGAAATCTTTTGGGAAAGGTATGAGGAGGTGAAAGGAAGGGGAGATTGGAGCAATTATGTGGTTATTCCTATTAGTAGACCTGACTTGGTGCAAGTCACTGTATTGGTACGAAACGAGTCCATTTCAGGGGCAGACCTGGCCTACTGGTTACAGAGGCATGCGGATTTGAGAACCCCGTTATCCAAACTCCCGGATCCAAGTAGGGTGTGGGCAGGGGGGTGGGGGGCTTGGGTTAAGCTAAGACAGGAAGGGCAAGTGGTCAAGCACATTCCTTCTGCGGCTTTTATTGGCCGGGACAGGATTCTCTGTTTTTACAAGGGACAGCCACGGCAGTGTTTCCGTTGCGGATCCTTTCGCCATTATAGTATGTCTTGCCCAGTACAACAGTGTGTAAAGTGCGGGAGTAAGGAGCACTATACAGAAAATTGTTCCTCTATCCGTTGCAATTTGTGCGGGGGTCTGGGGCATGCCTTTAGAGACTGCCCGAGGGCCGCGTCATAATAGGAGGGATGAGGGCAGGGGGAATATGATTCGGGGAGGGGGGCAGGATCTAGGTCGGGGTTCTGGGGGTCTGGGGGTTGGGAGGGCTTGGGAGGAAGGGGGAGGAGAGGAGGTTTGGGGGTACAGGGGAGGGGTGGTTTGCAGGGGGAAGAGGAGGGTTTACGGTTAGAGGAGGGCGGGGGTCTAGAGAATAGAGGGGGACAGGAGGGGGAGGGAAAGGGAGAGTGGGTTCAAGTGTCAAAATTAAAGAAACGGAAGGTTTCAAAGGGTAAGGGTTTGACATTACAGGGGTCGCCTGGGGTGGGGCAGGGGGTAATCGATTTCAGATTTTGGAAGAAGAGGATGGGGGGGCAGAGATACAGGGGGAGGGGGATGATGGGGAGAAGGGACCTCAGGAAGAGGGAGGAGGGGAGAGGAGTCGGGGGAAAGGATAAGGGGGAAAGGAGTCAAGGTAGGAAGGGAAGGGGTACCCATGACGAGGAGGGGGGGGATGGAAGTGGAAGATGCTGGGGTTGGGGAGGGAGGAGGGGGTTCCGGTAGGGAAGGGTGGGGGGGGGTAAGAGGAGGATGGGCAGGGGGGTGGTTAGCCAGGAGCAGGCTCAAGGGGACGGTAGTGTAGAGGTAGGAAAGGAGGGGGAGGGGGTGCAGAGGGGAGAGGTTCAAGAGGGGAAGGTTGCAGGGAGGGATTCCGTAGGGTTTAAAAAGAAGAAAGGGAGGAAGAAAGGGATGAGGGAGGGGGGAGGGGAAGGTGGGGATCAGGATACAAGGATAAGGGACTGGGCGGCAGAGATAGGGGATAATGGAGAGGAGGATTACATTCTGGGTAGCAGGTTGCCACAGAGAGTAGATAGTATGCAAAGGAAGGAGGAGAGTGAGGAGTTGCATGAGTCCTAATGGGGGGTATGGCAGGGCTTCTTCTGACGTTCGCCACCCTAAATGTGGCGAGTGTGGCTTCCCAGAGAGCTCAGTGTTTGGCCTATGAGTGCTTTTCTCAGGTTAAGGCCGATTGTTTTCTGATTCAGGAAACGCGTTTGCAGAACCTGGAGCAGCTGAGAAGGGCGCGCAGGGATTGGAGATGGGGACCCTCGGTGTGGGGGCTGGCAGGGGAAAGATATGGGGGAGTGGGGATTTTATTTAAGTCACATAAGGTGGAAATTCAGCGTGTGATGGAACTCGGGGTGGGGAGGTGTTTAGTGGTAGACGTATTATGGCAGGGTATGGCGTTGCGTATTATTAATCTTTATGGGCCACAGACTAGGAAGGAGCACAGTTTGTTATTAGGGAAGATCAGGCCTTACTTGTTTACTGCACGCCAGGTAATTTGGGGGGAGATTTCAATTTAATTCTTAGGAAACAGGATAGTGGGGGTACTAAGGTACAGGTGACATATGATGGGGTGCGCTTGCTCGGGATCATGAAAGAGGGGGGGTTGATAGATGTTCACATAGAACATTTCCCAGATGAGGATGGATTCACGTTTAGCAGGGGGAGATGTAGGAGCCGTATTGATCGGTTTTTGGTTCGAAGAGGGGTATGCCAGCGGGGGCCTCGCCTGCTGGACGTGGATTTTTCCGACCATAAACTGCTTCTTGTGGAAGTAGGGGGGTCGGCGGCTCATAGGATAGGTAGGGGGTTGTGGAGGATGAATTTAAGATGGGTCCAGGATGAGGAGGCTCAAAAGAAATATTTGAATTTTTTAGAAGACCAGTTATCCTTACGGGGGATCTTTCCCTCCGGAGGAGAATGGTGGGAGGTGGTGAAAAAACGGACGCGTTTCCTTTTCATGGGACAGGCACGGAGGAGGGGAAGGGAAAGGACACGTTTGGGGATGGCCTTGAAGCAAAGGAAGGATTATTTGATTTCCAAGGGAGGGAGGAAAGAGGATATCCAAGAATTACAGTGTCTGTTAGAGAAGACTCAATACAATCGGTATTCCTCTTTAGTTTATGAGAGGGACTTTGGTAAATTGATTAGCCCAGATCCCTTCGTTTGTTGTAGGGAAAGAAGAGAGCATAGGGTGGTGGAGGGTTTTAGGGATACTAGGGGGGTGATGCAGGATTCCAAAGAGGGAATATTGAAGGTGTGGAGGAGCACTTCGGGGGTTTTTTTGCGGATCAGCACTGGGGGGGGGGGAGGAGGGATCAGTATGTGGAAGGGACTCCGGGGGGTGGGGAATTGGGGGTCTCATCTCCAGGCCCTTTCGTGCCCCTGGACACTGCAGGAGGTTGAGGAGGCTATAGGGGCCCTGAGAAAGAGGACATCTCCGGGGCCGGACGGGCTGCCGGCAGAATTCTATCATACGTTTCGCAGGCGCCTGGCTCCGATTCTATTGGATCTCTGGGAAGAGGCACGTCAGAGGGGGTCTCTTCCAAAATCCTTGTTGGAGTCTGCATTGATTTTGTTAAGTAAGGGCAAAGATCCGCAGCTGTTAACTAACTGGAGGCCTATTGCGCTACTAAACTGTGATCGTAAGATCTTTGCGCAGATGCTCTTCAAGCGTATGCGGCAATTCTCGGGGGACTTGTTGGCAGCCTCACAGGCTTGTGGGGTGCCGGGTAGAGGGGGTTCTGGAGGCTGCGGCATGGGTGAGGGAAGGTTAGAGCGGAGTCGGGAGGAGGGGTCAGGGTGGCTGATGGTGGCGCTTGACCAAGAGAAAGCCTTTGACAGGGTCCAATGGGAATTTCTCTGGCGGGTTTTAGAGTATTACGGGTTCCCTAGGGATTGGGTGGCACAATTACGATTGTTATATTCTCATGCACATGCATTTCCATTGATCAATGGGTGGAAAGGGGGGGAATTTGAGCTGACGGCAGGGGTTCGGCAAGGGTGCCCTTTAAGCCCTTTGATGTATGCATTTTCTATAGACCCTTTTATTAGGCGTCTGGAGCAGGGTGGGGTGGGAGGATTGAGGGGGGTGGAGGTAAGCACGGGAGAACAGTTGCGGGTGGTGGCATACGCAGACGATATTACTGTGTGGGTGGCGAACAAAGCAGAAGGGGATAAACTTTTGGAGTTCATCCACGATTTCGCAGGGGCTACAGGGTCACGGGTGAATATCCACAAATGCAACAGTTTGTGGTTGGGGCCAGGAGGGGAGCAGTTTGAATTAGGAGGGGGTTTCCCGGGGTGGTGGATAGAATGAGGGTTTTGGGGATTTACTTTGAGATAGGAGATTATGCTAAATTCAACTGGGACAGTTGTCTTCAGGAAGCAAAGGGGCGGGTGGACAGGTGGAAGAGGTGGAAAATGTCCATGGAAGATCGGGTGAAACTCATCAAGACCCATTTGGTGCCCCTCTTTTTGTTCATCAGCTACATTTGTTTGGTACCTGAAAAGTGCTATGCCTCGTTGTATAGCATTTTCTTCCAGCTGCTGTGGGGCAATCGGTTGAATCCAGTTAAACGAAACACCACATATCTATCTAGGAAGGAGGGGGGGGGTAGGGATGATCAATCCGGTTTTGTTTTTTAGTTCTTTGTTTGTGCACTTTAATCTAGGAGAGCGGTGGGTCAGGCTCCTCAGGGTGGGCGAGTAGTGTGCTGGGGTGGTGGGAGAGGGTTTGGGTGGGGTTGGAGGAGAGGGGAGAGGGTAGGGGTATTGCAGAAAGGGACTCCGGAAAGGGTAGGGTACTATAAAACGTTAGTAAAATTAGTACGGGTCTGGGGGATTCTAGTGGGGGAGATTAGGGATGGGAAGAGAGGAATCTGGGTGGAGAGAGTGCGCTCCCAGATGTTCTCTTCCCCTCTGGTACTTAGGGATGCTCCTAGGGAAGTGCTGAGGCAGGGGCTACGGAATATCAATTCGGAGAGGATTCCGGCTAAATATCGGACATTGCCTGGCTGTCCCTACACGGCAAATTATATGTCAGAGAGAATCTGAGAGATAGGAAGATCCAGGACAGGAACTGTCCAAGGGGGGAATGTGTGGGGAAGTTAGAAACCATGGACCACTTTTTGAAGGACTGTCCCTTTCCCGGGGGTGGGTGACAGGGTTTCTGCTCTCCTCCAGATCCCCACGTTCCGTTCCTATACGTATGCGGACTGGGTGTATGGATATCGATTCAAGAGAGGTCAGCTGGATCCGGGGACAGGGTTCTTGATTTCGCTCATTCTCCGGTTCTGTCTTTGGATGGCTCGTTGCCGGGTATCCTTGCACCAAGAAGATAGATCCATTGAACAGGTCAGTTGGGATGTGGTGCGGGCGGTACAGCAAGTGGCGCAATGGGAAGAGTGTAGAGGGATTCACCGATGGTGTCCTTGTGTGAAGCATGTGAGGTTAAAGGCCTTAGTGATTATAGTTACTGTGATGTTGTGTTGGTTTTAATTGTAGGGGGGGAATAAGGGGGGGAAAAGGGAGGGGGAGGGGTGTATAATACGTATAGGGGAAGAAGGGATTGTTTTGGTGATAGAAGGGTTTGTGTTAGGCATGTGAATAGTGGTATTTATATGATTTCCTGTATTTTGTTATTCGTTGCTGTAAATAAAGAAATCTCCAAGCATCCACTACTCCTCTCCGTGAAAAAATACTTCCTGACATTTTTCTTGAGTCTGTGCCCCCCCCCCCTTCAATCTCATTTCATGTCCTCATCGTTCTACCACCTTCCCATCTCCAAAAAAGGTTCGTTTGCAGATTAATACCTTTCAAATATTTGAACGTCTGCCTGTAACAGTCAATGTTTATCTGTCACAGGCTGATATAGAGTTATTTATAATACAGAGGTTTTGATCACAGGCAGCATAGAAACAGAGAACATGGCTGTAGATAAATGTATTTATTTGTTGCATTTGTATCCCGCATTTTCCCACCTATTTGCAGGCTCCAGTGGCGTTCCTAGGGGCGCTGACACCCAGGCGGATCGCCGATGCGCCCCCCCCCCCGTGCAGCATGACCCCCCCCTCCCGGCAAAAGGACACCCTCCCACCCCAGCGAAAAAAAAACCCTCCCCCCCGGGTGCACGCCGTTGGGATGGGTGCGCGCGCCGGTCAGCGTCATTCTTTCCATGCTCCCTCTGCCCCGGAACAGGAAGTAACCGCCCCCCCCCTTGGTACGCCACTGGCAGGCTCAATGTGGCTTACATCGTACCGGAGGTTTGTTTGCAGTCTCCAGTGTTTTCAAATACAGATTGATGTTGAGATGAGATAAAGTCCATGTGGGGCAGCCACATAAGGTCTTTGAACAGTGGGAGAGTTGTGTTTTGTGCATTTTGAATTCTAGTGTTGTTGTGTTGCAGAGATCAGGCATTTGTTGGGTTGGTAGGGTATGCCTTTTTAAAAAGATTTTAGTGTTCTCCGGAAGTGTAGATGGTCGTACGAGGTTTTCATGGCTTTTGGTAATGCGTTCCACAATTGGGTGCTTATGTAGAAAAAAAGTTGATACGTAGCTTGATTTGTATTTGAGTCCTTTGCAGCTTGGGTAGTGCAGGTTTAGGTACATTCGTGATGATTCAGATGTGTTTCTTGTAGGTAGGTTGATCAAGTCTGTCATGTATCCCGGGGCTTCATCGTAGATAATCTTGGGAACCATAGTGCAGATCTCGAAAGCAATGCGTTCTTTAATTGGCAGCCAACGTAGTTTTCGCGGAGGGGGTTTTGCGCTATCGTATTGGGTTTTCTGAAGATAAGTCTGGCTGCCGTATTCTGAGCGGTCTGGAGTCTCTAAGGTTGTTCTTAAGAAGACCATGAGGGCCATCTAGGCTGCCCAGCTCACTTCCTTTTGCAGTGCTGTAGACCACATTTCATCGTGGACTTATAAGAAAGGATCCTTTCTGCTTATCTTGAATTCTGTTCTTGTCTTTGTATTGGTCAACTGTACTGGACCAGTCCATGTGCTCAGCATGCTTTCAATGAAGAGTGTGATCTAATATTCCTTCTGAGTCCACCCCATTTCCATCTCACATCATGATCACCCCCGAGAATTCCTTTCTTCTTAAGACTTTGATGGTGTTGTCACACTGTTCAATGACGGACTTCTTTTGAATCATGTACTAATTTCTATGAAAAAGCTTATTCAATTATATAGATAGATTTTTGTAACCTCCCAGTCAGGGGTGGCCCAATGCAATCGGTCGCCTGAGGCAAGGATGAGATGGCGCCCCCTCCCAGAGTCCATATCTTTCCACATTCTTTTACTAACTCCCTCTCCGGTTGTCTCTTCAAGGAACTTGTAGTGCTAAAAACAGCTCGAAAGCATATAGAGTGGAGCTGCTCAAGTTGGTTGTCTCGCAACGGAGAATTCTTATAAAGGACGTTCTCAGTACAATTAACCTATAGATGTTCTACATATTAATGAAAAACAACCTATGTAGAACTAGAGAAAGACACTTTATATATGGTGAGAAAACTCCTGACGCGGGCCTTACCGGCCGAAACACAGCTGTGTCGAGTCCTGTTCTCTTTTATTCTGCATTAATTTTATGGTCAATAAATATTTGTAGTTTTCATATTTGAAGTGTCGTCCTATTTTTTATTTTTATATTGATCTGCAAGGCTTCGTTCTGTTCTGTGAGTCTGACGTCCTGCACGTACAACGTGCAGGACGTCAGAAACAGAACGTAGAAGCCCTGCGCAGGAAGCAGGAGGACCTCGCCTGGCGGGGATTGGGGTCCCTCGCCAGCAAAGGTAGGCGGCGGCGGGGGAGGGTCGGCAGCGGGAGGGGGGCTCGAGAGGGTCAGCAGCAGGGGGTCCAGGGCCAAATCTATGGGGGCCCAGGCCTCCCAGAGCTACGCCACTGGTCAGTGCTATGACAGTTTTTACCGTCTGGCAGACATAGTCTATGGAACTCACAGACACAAGAGTGTACAGAGGACTATGACTGATTACTTCAAGTAAGCCTAACGTCAGTTAACGGAGACTGTATACTGTACGTATAATAAACAGTACTGTACATATGTTTATCAGATGTCAAGCTTCTTTGGGTCACAACGGTTTAAGTGCACGCTCCGGTTAACTGCATGTATTTCTTTGGTCCCAGACCCTTGCACTTAAGCGGATTGCACCGTGCCTGTATATAGTATATAAACTACTTTGATTGCATCCACAGAAAATCAGTACATCAAATTTCCTCTCCTTTCCCTTTCACAGAATCGGCTTTGAAAGCTATTGGCCACGTGGTCCGCAATCCACCATCACCCAAGGAGGAGTGTGCTCTAGAGATCATCAAAGGAGGGGTCCTTCGCCAGTGGGAGATGTACTACAAGTATGAGCACATTAGAATCCCGCTCTTGTTTCGCGACTGGGCTCCGCAGCTCCTGTACTCCTTCATGACAAGCGGTTTAATTGTGGAAAACGTCAGAGGATTCAAATGATAGCTTGTATTAATAATGAACTTAAGATAAGAATTCACTAATATGGGAATCCCAGATACAGGGATATATTATGCAGATACTATGGGGTTGTTTACTAAGGTGCGTTATCGTTTCTAAACGCGCCTTTATTTATTTATCACATTTGTATCCCACCTTTCCCACTGATAGCAGGCTCAAAGTGGCTTACCAAAAATATTGTAGTAAGTTACAATGCAAGAAGTCCAATTTTTCAAATTTAGCAGAATAAAAAATAACAGTTAAACAGCGATGGGTACTGAAGTAGGATACGAATAACAATTAATCAGTAGTGAATATGAAAGATAAGATGTAATTCGAGTCTATTGGATCTTATAATAGTAAGGGATAATTCTGATTATGTTGAACCTGGGGAGTAAGCCTTCTTGAACAATACTGTTTTCAATGATTTCCTAAAGTTTAGGTAGTTCTGGGTAGTTTTGTTAATTTGGGTAAGGCGTTCCCAGTTGAGTGCCAATGTAGGTGAAGTTTGAGGCGTAAATTGATTTATACTTTAAGCCATTGCAGTCTGGGTGATGAAAGTTCAGATAAGATCGCGATGAACTGGTTCTGTAAATCAACCAATTCAAGCATGTATTCCGGTACCTCACCGTAGATTATTCTGTGGATTAATGTAACATATTATAAACTTTAAACTTAAGGTGCGTTAAACACTAACACAACTATACATTTCTATGGGCACGTTAGTGTTTAAGATGCGTAAACCGTTTACGTGCGTTAAAAACACTAACACGCCCATAGCAAACACAGGAGTATGTTAGGCACTTATTTTGTACCCGGGGCAATGGAGGGTTAAGTGACTCGCCCAGAGTCACAAGGAGATGCATTGGGAATTGAACTGGGTTCCCCTGGTTCTCAAGCCCTGCACTAACCATTAGGCTTCTGTAGACCAAACATATGGGCTTCAACAGTTGCCCAACCACCAGAAATCTAACAGAAGCTGACTTGTAGAACAATTAAAAATCTAAACCAGCCGTTCTTACATCTATGATGTCTTGAACTCTCAGTTTGCAAATGTCCACCCATGCTCTCTCCGGAAAAAATCATAGTCAACACCACAGCTTCAAATCCTTAGTCAGTAAGTCCCTGCACCAGGGTGGAAGATAGAATTTAGCTAAGGAGTAGTGAAGGGGGGGGGGGGGGGGGGGGGAGGGGATGCCAATCAAAAGACAAAGGATCTGGAGTCTTGAACTTTACTCCACATACCTTGCAAATGATGCCTGAGATGGGGTAGTGCAGGGAGGAGGGACATGAAGTGTAGCAGTTACCTCTGTGGCATCTGAATCTTGCAGTTTCCAATCAGTCTTTGAGGCCAAGCTGCCCCCTGAGGACATGCAGTGTTAGCCAGCTACAGGGCAGAGGCCCCTGCAAAAATACAACGTTGAACATTAAACACTATCAGGCTCATTTTTGAAAGAGGACGCCCATCTTTTGACACAAATCGGAAGATGGGCGTCCTTCTCACAGGGTCGTCCAAATCGGTATAATCGAAAGCTGATTTTGGACGGTCCCAACTGCTTTCCGTCACAGGGACAGCCAAAAGTCAAGGGGGAAGGTTGGAGGCGTAGCAAAGGCGGGACTTGGGCGTGCCTAAGACATGGACATCCTCGACCCCATAATGGAAAATAAAAGGGTGTCTCTGACGACCACTTGGACGACTTTACCTGGCTCTGTTTTCTTACGACTAAGGCACAAAAAGGTGCCCAAACTGACCAGATGACCACCGGAGAGAATCGGGGATGACTTCCCCTTACTCCCCCCCAGTAGTCACTAACCCCTCCACACCTAAAAAAAAAAAAATCTTCAAAATATTTTGTGCCAGCCTCAAATGTCATACTCAGGTCCATCACACCAGTATGCAGGTCCCTAGAACAGTTTTAGTGGGTACAGTGCACTTCAGGCAGGCGGACCCAGGCCCATCCCCCTCCCTACCTGTTACACTTGTGGTGGTAAGTGTGAGCCCTCCAAAACCCACCACACCCACATCTAGGTGCCCCCCTTCACCCGTTAGGGCTATGGTAGTGGTGTACAGTTGTGGGTAGTGGGCTTTGGGAGCTCAGCACACAAGGCACAAGGCAGCTATGTACCTGAGAGCAATTTATGAAGTCCACTGCAGTTCCCCCTAGGGTGCCTGGTTGGTGTCCTGGTATGTCAAGGGGACAGTGCAGTATGAATGCTGGCTCCTCCCACAATCAAAGTGCTTGCATTTGGTCGTTTCTGAGATGGGCGTCCTTGGTTTCCATTATTGCCGAAAATCAGAAACGACGAAGTCTAAGGACGACCATCTCTAAGGGTGACCTAAATTTCAAGATTTGGCATCACCAACTGTATTATTGAAACGAAAGATGGACGTCAATCTTGTTTCGATAATACGGGTTTCCCCACCCCTCCATCGGGACGCTTTGTCCTAAGCAAAACTTGGGCGTCCCTTTAGATTATGCCCCTCCATGGGTTAGATTCTTATATTGCACCAAAAAAAATCAGCACCCCGAAAAAAGCCCTATTCTATAAGCTGCGCTTAAAGTTAGGCATGGTTTATAAAATAGCACTTACATCAGGGAGTCGCGCCTAACTTTAGATGTGGCCATTTTCACCAACAGAAACGTGGTGTACACGTACGTGCTTACTTTAGGTGCGTAAATCCCCTTATTCTATAACAATGCACATGAATGCTAGCAACGCCCCAACCCTTCCGCACATAACCCTCCCATTTCTGGGCCCCCTTTTCCAGATCGCATGTAAAATTTAGGTACAGATCCTGCCCCTAAATTTACATGTGTAAAGTCCAATTAAATTTAATTAGTGCCAATAATTGCTTGTTAAAAGCCAGTTATTGGCACTAATTGGCTGAGCCCCCCAAATCCCCCCCCCCCCCATAACCCACTACCACAGCTGTACACCACTATCATAGCCCTTATAGGTGAGGGAGCCACCTGGACATGGGTACAGTGGTTTCTCGTGGGTTTTGGAGGGCTCAAATTTACCACCACAAGTGTAACAGGTAGGGGGGGATGGGCCTGGGTCTACCTGCCTGAAGTGCACTGTACCCACTAAACTGCTCCAGGGACCTGCATACTGCTGTGATGGACCTGAGTATGACATTGAGGCTGGCAACAAATATTTTTAAAGATGTTTTTTGAGGGTGGGAGGGGGTTAGTGACCACTGGGGGAGTAAGGGGAGGTCATCCCCGATTCTTTCCGGTGGTCATCTGTTTTTCTTACAACCAGTGCCTTGGTTGTAAGAAAAACAGGACCAGGTAAAGTCGTCCAAGTACTAGTCAGGGACACCCTTTTTTTCCATTATGGGTCAAGGACATCCATGTGTTAGGCACGCCCAAGTCCCGCCTTCGCTATGCCTCTGACACACCCCCACGCGAACTTTGGTCATCCCCACAACGGAAAGCAGTTGGGGGCGCCCAAAATCGGCTATCGATCATACCGATTTGGGCAACCCTGTGAGAAGGACGTCCATCTTCCGATTTGTGTCGCAAGATGGGTGTCCTCTTTCGAAAATGAGCCTGCTAGTGGCCAAATATAATTGAATATCTGGTGCCATGTTGTCCTCGAGTCAGATGTTGACATTTTGGTTTTGTCGGTGTTTTCGGCATCGTCATGGGATGGTATAATCCTCCTTTTTCCTTTTTGAATATATCTGAGGGGATTATGGTTACCCTTTTTCAGAAACCTAATTAGTACCAACGTTCTGTGCCACCAATCCCAGGGCCAGCAGTGGCTTCCCCCATGTCCATCTCAATAAACAGACTATGGACCTTTCTTCCAGGAACCTGTCCAAAACCTTTTTTAAACCCAGATACCACATCCAACAAGTTCAGAGCTTACTATTCTTTGAGTGAAAAAATATTTCTTCCTATTTGTTTTAAAAGCATTTCCATGTAATTTAATTGAATGTCCCCTGATCTTTGTACTTTTTGAACGAGTGAAAAATCGATTCACTTCTACACCACTCAGGATTTTATAGACCTCAATCATATCCCCCCTCAGCTGTCTCTTTTCCAAGCTGAAGAGCCCTAACCTCTTTAGCCTTTCCTCAAATGGCAGGTGTGTCATCCCTTTTATCATTTTGGTCGCTCTTGGAACCTTTTCCAATTCTGCTACATTTTTTGAGATATTGCAACCAGAACTGAATATAAGACTCAAGGTCAGGTGGCACCATGGAGCAATACAGAGGCATTATAGTATTCTTGGTATTATTTTGCATCCCTTTCCTAATAATTTTATAGAATTATTTACGGTGAGGCACCTGGACACATGACAGACCTTATTGACCTGCCAACCAGAAACACCAGAAAATCTGCACGATCATACCTAAACCTCCACTACCCAAACAACAAAGGACTCAAATACAAATCCACTTAGGCATCCAGCTTTTCCTACTTAAGCGCACAACTATGGAACGCACTGCCAAAAATAGTAAAAACTATGCCAGATCACCTTAAATTCCGGAAAGCACTAAAAACAGACCTGTTCAAAAGAGCATACCCCACCGACCCAACATAAAAATACAGGCCCCCTGCGACACGATGTAACCAAAGAACGTAATGGACATTACCTGACTCCTCCTCCCCTCCCTCCCTCCCTAAATTTCTCCCAATTGTACCTACCATACATGTACCTTATCTACCACAATATCACCTTGTATTCATTCACATCATGTATTTGTTCAGACCGGAATCGGCTAACGCCATTAACGGTAATATGTAAGCCACATTGAGCCTGCAAAAAGGTGGGAAAATGTGGGATACAAATGCAATAAATAAATAAATAAAAATTGTGTGCGCAAATTGGACCCAGGCCCAAATTGGGGCATGCAATCTTTGTCGGCTTTCACAGAATTAGGGGTATGGGGTATTTCTCTAACTGTGCATGCAGGTCCCTACTTTCCTTTACAGAACACTTGCATACAGGGGCGGACTGACCATTCAAGCAATCCGGGCAGTGCCTGAGGGCCCAGAGGCTCTGCCCAGGGCCAGCGGCCACCGCACATTACAGCCCTCCCCGGTCTAGTGTCCTCTCTTTCCTGCACCGCTGCTGCTACTCTGCTCACAGCACCATCGTATTTTAAAAACAGCTGCCGAGACTCCACAAGACTACCACGGTAAGTTTCAGCAGCCATTTTGAAAACCACAGCGGCGCCGGGCACAGTGGAGATAGCAGGTAAGTAAGAGTGGGGTTCTTCCTGCCCCCGAAGAAGCCCACTAGACTACCAAAGCCCTTCAAGGTAGGACTGGGGAGGGCCCCACTTTGCATCAGGGGTCTGTAGTGTGCAGGAGGGGGGCAGTGGTACAGCGGTGGGGCGGCAGACGTGACCTTTACTGTCCAGGGGCCCCGATCACTGTCAGTCCACCCCTGCTTGCATAACCAATGAAATATGTCCTATAATTTAGGTAGGAGAACTTATGCCCCGCCTAGAACTGGTACAGGGCTCACATCTAATTCACAACTGATACTAATCAGTCACAGCACTACATCTGCACCCTGTTCTGCACTTAACTATGAGCCCCGCTTGCAAGCGTAATAGCAATGCGCAGAACACCTTCCGGCTCCACCCCTCCCATTTCACTTCCTCCCTGGCAGAACTAATAGTTTTAAGGTGGCTCAGGCTATCTGAGGGCCCACCCCTCCGGTCTCACTTCCTCCCTGGGAGGGACTAATGGTTTAAGGTGGCTCAGGCTATCTGAGTGGCCTGTTCTTAAGGGTGCGGGACAGTGTTCTGTATAACCCCTCAATAGCTGTTTGTATTAAGTTTAATACTGAAAGGTTTGGCAGGCAGGCAGTTCGGTTAAGGGGACACCTGATTTCAGTGCCCTGATGTTCACTTGATTTCCTACTGTCTGGACCTACCCCCCACCCCAACAGGCACACTATGAATCCACAAGGCAATCTGCTTTTTTTGTCTTTTTAGCTCCTAAATTATGGAACGACTTACCCCTCACATATCAGATCAGAACTTTCATTTCCGAAATGTAAATCCCAACTCAAAGCCTTTTACTTTCAGCAGGCTTTTGGATTTGAGCCGGCCCAGGCTGCTGCCCCCCCCCCCCCCCCGGATTACTGCACATACCCCCTCCCACTCATCCCGAAGTACCTTGGCTGGCCCCGCCAGCTGCAGGCAGTGTAGCTCCTTCCTCTGCTTGCCCCTGTGTGGCTGCTTTCCTCAGGTCGCACATGCTCCGTCTCAAAACTGAGCATGCGTGGCCTGAGGGCCCAGCAGCTGCTAGGCAGGCAATGCAAGGGGTGCCCAGCGCTAGAGAGTTTCTCTCTCCTGCTGCTGTTGGGATGCGATCACCCGGGTCCCATCAGGAGCAGGCGAGAGAGAGAGAGAGAGAGCAACCCCGGCATCGGGCCCAGGGAACCCTTGCCCCCCCCCCCCCCCCCCCCGGCGGCCCTGCCCAGCAATACCTGACAGAGGTAGTTGGGAAATATCCAGGGGGTGTGCTGGTAAATTTTTAACAACAGACTCTTTCTCCAGACATAGCCAGCTCTGCAGTTGGAAGGGCCAGGGGGGGAGCAACACATCTCTCTCCTCCTCCCTCCCTTTCTGAAGGCACGCTAGGCATACCTTTGCTGGCAGCCATAAATGGACTGCCACCACTCCCAACCTCTTCCTCTGAGCAGCATCCTGGAACTTCTCACATATGCTCCAGAAATTCCAGCCTGCTGCTCAGAGCTGGAAACAAGGAGCTGGAGCAGCAGTAGTCTACTTACTTGGCTGGCAGGGCTCAGCATCCCCACCAGCAAAGTAAAAGAGAAATCAGCAGGGGGCCCAAGCCCACATTTGGAAGCCAGATGTTAAAGTAGCCATGGAGGGCCCTACTTTAACAACCGGCTCCCAAAATTCTTAAAAACTTAACCGGCTCTTGTGAGCCCGTGAGAGCCTGCTCCAGCACTCCACTGGAAATATCTACAAGAAAAAGCTGTGAAACCAACCATGACCATCTAAACTTCAAGAAATCACTAAAAACCAACCTCTTCAAAACGTCTACCCCACCGAGCCACCATAAATCCCCACACCCAGCAACAACAGCATAACCAATGATAGTACTGGAAAATATACAATCCTCATTCCCTTCGACCCTAATGTTCCCTGATACACACCTACCTCTTTCGACCACAATATAACCTTGTATTTGTTATCAACAGACTTGCCATTACGGTACTATGTAAGCCACATTGAGCCTGCAAATAGGTGGGAAAATGTGGGGTACAAATGTAACAAATAAATAAATAAAAAATAAATTCCAAAGAAATAGCCATTCTGAGTATCTGATTATTTTAATGTGTTGCCTATTGAGGAGATTAGTTTGTAATGATATAGCATTACCCTTATGAAGTCCAGTAGTTGACTTCTTGAAACAAGGAGTGGCCTAGTGGTTAGGGTGGTGGACTTTGGTCCTGAGGAACTGAGTTCGATTCCCACTTCAGGCACAGGCAGCTCCTTGTGACTCTGGGCAAGTCACATAAACCTCCATTGCCCCATGCAAGCCGCATTGAGCCTGCCATGAGTGGGAAAGCGCAGGGTACAAATGTAACAAAAATAAAATAGATACTATTAGAGATTCTACATGGAATGTTGCTACTATTGGAGATTCTACATGGAATGTTGCTATTCCACTAGCAACATTCCATGTAGAAGGCTGCGCAGGCTTCTGTTTCTGTGAGGTCTGACGTCCTGCACGTGCAGGACGTCAGACTCGCAGAAGCCTGCGTGGCCACATTGGTGATCTGCAAGGGCCGACTTCTACATGGAATGTTGCTAGTGGAATAGCAACATTCCATGTAGAATCTCAAATAGTAGCAACAGTGGAGGAGTGGCCTAGTGGTTAGGGTGGTGGACTTTGGTCCTGGGGAACTGAGTTTGATTCCCACTTCAGGCACGAGGCAGCTCTTTGTGACTCTGGGCAAGTCACTTAACCCTCCATTGCCCCATGTAAGCCGCATTGAGCCTTCCATGAGTGAGAAGCGCAGGGTACAAATGTAACAAAAATAAAAAATGCATCTGATTGTAGAGTTTAATAACAAAATCTTGGAGGGAGGAACAAGAGGAAAGGCCCAAAAGTTTGTCAGTTCTGTTGCCTGGTCCTGACTTTCACTTCCACATATAAACTGAGGAGCTAAAGAGGCTGCTGCCCTCTAGTGGCCCATTTTATACTTCTGAAATGCAAATGTTCAAGTCCGTAAACCGTTTGAAGTAAGAAATGAAACAGATCTTTCCCGTGTATCTTTGTGTTTCAGAAAACATACTGGGGTGGGGTTGACTCAGGAAAATTTGGGAGTCAGCCCTGTGAACGTTCAAACATTTTTTTCTAGTGACTTTACTGTTCATATGCAGGCCAGACTACTATAATTTTCGTATCCTATCTTTGATCTCACTGCCACACCAGTCCAGAACCTGCCAAGTTACCCATTCCAGGAGGGAGACTTTTGGCCAGTCCTGATTTTAAACTTACATCCCAAAGCAGTGTGGAATTTGTAGTCCATAATTCTGTCCATTGAAATCAGTGCTGCAGGTCCCATAAAGCACCATGATGAGGTTGGCAGAAATCCAGGACTGGACAAGAAGTCTCCCTCCTGGAATGGTAACTTGGCAGCTCTGCTAGTCTCAAAGGTTAATTTCGTTCAAATAACAGCATGTGACACTTTCACTCACAACACAAGCTGCCAAGTTGTGGGCACGCACTTCCTTGGAACGTCTTGCTTCTGGCCTGCAGCTTTCGGATCAAATCTCCTGCAGTTTCTTCCTCCCTTTGACACTATGGCCCTGTTATCCCGAAAGCTGCTCATTCCCCTGCTGGGACTTGTTCTGGCCGTTATTTCTACTCAGGCGGTGATGAGTTCAAACCAGGTATGTTTTCCAAATGACCATCCGAGAGGTAAAGAGTCTTCAAGTGGCTCAGCTGCAGAGTTGGGCCCTAAACAGAGGGAGCAGTCTTGAGTTCCTAGGAAACAGCTTCGCTTTGTGCCCCTGACCCAGATTAAAGCAGACACATTTTAATTTCAGTTTTCTTGGGGTGGATGTAGACATAGGTTAGCAGGAAATATCTACCTTTGTTTATTTATTTACTAGGATTTATTCACCACCATTTTGAAGAAATTCACTCAAGGCAGTGTACCGCAACTAGGCCAACAGACAATTACAGCAGTAAAAATATTCAGATACAATACACATTATGGCATAGAATGCTACTTAAGGACAAAGAGGGGCTTGATCTCATTTCTCCCTCTTCTTTATCAGAACTGCAGTGAAGGGCTGGTTCCTCATTCCAGCTTCTCCTTGTGCAGATTCAGCAGCTGTGTAGGCTCTGTTAGGTGAACCCCACTCCCTATCTCTCCAAGCATAGTGTCTGTGGTAGCCAGAGACCTTTTCCTCTAGTAGATGTATATTATTTAGGGAGGCGAACGCCAATACTCTCCCCTTGGCAGTAAATGTGCAGTGGCCAGGGAAGCAGTTAGCGGGGTTTTTAAAAAGGTTTGGATAGCTTCCTAAAAGGAAAGTCCACAAGCCATTATAAAATGGACTTGGGAAAATCCACTGCTTATTTCTAGGATAAGCAGCTTAAAATGTTTTGTACTGTTTTGAGATCTTGCCAGGTACTTGTACCTGGATTGGCCACTGTTGGAAACAGGACGTTGGGCTTGATGGACCTTCGGTCTGTCCCAGTATGGCAACATTTATGTGGCTATTACTTTTGTTTTTCCCTAAGATTGGTATATTGTGGACTCCTGAGACAGTCATTGTCGCTGAAACACGGTCTGTATTGAGCCCCCACCATGGTTATGCCCTTTCCTCGTATGGTTTTATGTAAATTTGTTTCTTAAATTTTTAAGAGACTTCTTAGGTCACACCTTGCCCTTGGTCGTCTCCACTATCCGTTTGCTATAGAATGCTACTAACACAATGTCAATATAATACACACTAAAACGTGTTAATAGGAGACATGACAGTGTAACAGAAAATAAGGGAAACCCACTTAAAATTGCACATGGAGTCAGAAAAGGTGCAGGAAATGATGTTGGCTAGGAGAGGATAAGCAAGTCCTGCTACAGTATGTACAAGCTGGCATTAGTCCTTGTGTCTTCATTAAAGGCTTGGGGAGTGGAGCCCGGCTTTCATCTATCTTCGCAGACATATCAGAAATGGAAAATTCCTAGCCAGAGTATTTTTTTCATTTCTGAAAATCAGTATTCATGTAAGTTAATCATAAACTGAAGTTGGAAATAAGTAACACAGTATGACATTTTTAACCATTATAAAAAGTACTGAAATGACAGGAACGTGTTAGGGTAAAGCCTAGACCAACCTGTTGGCCAGGGATGTCAGCTTTATAATTTAGATGGCAATGTTGTGCTGGCACCCTGAAACTCAGCTGTGCCTTTATCTTTTGTTCTTCAGAGCTGCTGAAAGGGAAGCGGACCATTGTCACTGGTGCCAGTACTGGAATTGGTGAGCAGATGGCATATCACCTGGCACAGATGGGTTTCCCATGTTCTGATAACCGCACGGACAGAAGGAAGCTTAAGAAGGTGTGTGGGAAAGTTGGGGAGCAATCTTTTCCCCAGTTTCCCAAAGGAGCCCTTTTTGGTGGTCTTCTGGTTGAATTCTATGTGTGAATCAATACACAGTCATAATCAAGGGGGCGATATTTAGTCATGCCAGTCACCATATTACCTTAAACACTGACCTCCTGCATTTAAATAATTGTTATATTCAGTGCCACTCCGTGTGTGAACAAAATAAACTCTAATCCCAGCAAGAACTCGTTTGTAGGCACAATCATCACAATTTTTCATACATGTATAAAAGATGAGGATGGACCTTCAGAAATGGAGTATGTTTGACTTTTCGTTCTTGCTGGGATTCAGTTTATTTTGTTTGCATATTCCCACAACGCTATAAACAGAGCCCTATTAATTCGACTCCACATGTGAAGGCAGATTTTAGGAAAAACGTAGAAACTGGAACTGAGACATCCAGGTTGGGACATGTCAATTTTCGTCAGTAATTCAGAAACGGATCTGTTGACAGGGAGTTTTTCTAACTTACATGCAGGAATGGCCACCCATGTGCTGGCTACACGGAGCAACAGCACTCATGTTGTCAACATCAAAAAGATCAACGGGGTAAACATGGGTCTGCCATTTTAGAAACATACATGTCTATGTTTCCCCAAGCTGTCACAGAGCCCAATATCCTTTGCCAGTACTGCTTCAAGGTGGGGGGGGGGGGGGGGGGGGGAGGGGGAGACAAAAAACACTAGTGGATTAAGGGGACGCGACCTCCCTAATCCCTTCAGTAGAGCTCTGTGCAACACGAGCACCTTTGTAAACCTAGAAATCCTAGGGACTGCATGTAAATCCCAACATTGATCTTGCAGGACATATATGCATTATAAGTATTGCCACACTGGGACAGAACAAAGGTCCATCAAGCCCAGCATCCTCTTTCCAACAGTGGCCAATCCAGGTCACAAGTACTGGCAGAAACCCAAACAATAGCAACATTCCATGTAGAACCCCGAAGTGTAGCAAGATTCTAGAATTCTAAAGAATAACAAGATTCCATGCAGAATTTCAAAGTGTATAGCAACATTCCATTTAGAAACCCTGTTACTACTACTACTATTTAGCATTTCTATAGCGGTACAAGGCATACGCAGCGCTGCACAAACATAGAAGAAAGACAGTCCCTGCTCAAAGAGCTTACAATCTAATAGACAAAAAATAAATAAAGTAAGCAAATCAAATCAATTAATGTGAACGGGAAGGAAGAGAGGAGGGTAGGTGGAGGCGAGTGGTTACAAGTGGTTACGAGTCAAAAGCAATGTTAAAGAGGTGGGCTTTCAGTCTAGATTTAAAGGTGGCCAAGGATGGGGCAAGACGTAGGGGCTCAGGAAGTTTATTCCAGGCGTAGGGTGCAGCGAGACAGAAGGCGCGAAGTCTGGAGTTGGCAGTAGTGGAGAAGGGAACAGATAAGAAGGATTTATCCATGGAGCGGAGTGCACGGGAAGGGGGTAGGGAAGGACGAGTGTGGAGAGATACTGGGGAGCAGCAGATGAATACATTTATAGGTTAGTAGAAGAAGTTTGAACAGGATGCGAAAACGGAGAGGGAGCCAGTGAAGGGTCTTGAGGAGAGGGGTAGTATGAGTAAAGCGACCCTGGCGGAAGATGAGACGGGCAGCAGAGTTTTGAACCGACTGGAGAGGTGACTAAGTGGGAGGCCAGCAAGAAGCAGATTGCAGTAGTCTAAACGAGAGGTGACAAGGGTGTGGATGAGGGTTTTGGTAGAGCGCTCGGAAAAAAGGGGCGGATTTTACGGATGTTGTAAAGAAAGAGTTGGCAGCTGCTAACTGCGGATATTCAGCGGAGAATAGCCGGTTATCCTCTGCTGACTATCGGCAGATAGCCAGTTAAGTGCTTTGTAACCAGTCAGCATCCGTTTTGAGCAGTTAAGTGGCGCTAAATATCAGGTGGACAGCTTATTATAACTATGAGGTAGGAGTCCTGTTCCATTCACAGGTAGGGAGAAGAAAATAAACAAAAAAATTGTTGTTTAAATGTAAAACACAAAAAAGTTCTTAAATGTAGCAAGATGCTCCTGCAGGGCCCTGGTGTACAACACTTTACTTCTCTCTGGCCTGCTTCTCCAGAGTTACCAATGTGTTACTTGAGTCAAAGTCCAAAGTTTCAAGGTTCCAAGTTGAACTTGGCCTACCTGACTATAGCAGTTACAGTTCACACATAGGTGGTGGAGGCAAATGCACTTGGGTGTCACTGCTTCCCTTTGGGCTTCCTTAACCGAGCTATGGCCTCAGCTTATTTACTTCCTGGACTATGCCCTGCTGGCTCCGCCCCTCTCATGTCACTTCCCCGCCCCTGGGTGGGACTATGGGTTTTAAGGCGGCTCTGACACTGTTAGGGGATGCTATGAAGGGATCTATAGACTCTATGACAAGGGGCATACGTCAATTACATGTGTAACTTCAAATTATTGTCAATTATTTATTTTTATTTATTTATTTTTATTACATTTGTAGCCCGCGCTTTCCCACTTATGGCAGGCTCAATGCGGCTTACATATTATATACAGGTACTTATTTGTACCTGGGGCAATGGAGGGTTAAGTGACTTGCCCAGACTCACAGAAACAGAAGCCTGCGCAGCCTTCTACATGGAATGTTGCTAGTGGAAAAGCAACATTCCATGTAGAATCTCCAATAGTATCTATTTTATTTTTGTTACATTTGTACCCTGCACTTTCCCACTCATGGCAGGCTCAATGCGGCTTACATGGGGCAATGGAGGGTTAAGTGACTTGCCCAGAGTCACAAGGAGCTGCCTGTGCCTGCAGTGGGAATCGAACCCAGTTCCCCATGGACCAAAGTCCACCACTCTAACCACTAGGGCACTCCTCCACTAACAATTAGTGCTTGTTAACCCATTAGTGCCCAACGTTCCCATAATAAATCATATGAGAACAAATTGATGGGAACGTTGGGCACTAATGGGTTAAGCTCATTATTGAAACTTATCTTCAAATAAGTGCCAATTTAGAAACTAATTAGCAAATTAGGTTACGAGTGTAACTGACCCTATTCTAAACCCATGTGCACCATCTCACGCCTAACTTTGAGTGCCAAGCATAGAATTGGGTGGTATAAGGATAGCATTGAAGCAGTGAGATGTATTGTTAGCTTGACCCCATCCATATAAAGAGTAAATATGTAACCTAGGTCCCCACATTTTCTTATATAAATGTTTAGAATATTAGCATGGACGCATGTAACGCTACCAGGTAATCTACGGTAGGTGCTATTCTGCAAATACCCACTTCATTTACATAGTGTATTTCCAGTGAGAGCCTACATAGGACAGAGCATGGGGGGACATCACCTAGTGGTTAGTGCAGTGGACTTTGATTCTGGGGAACTGGGTTCAATTCCCATTGCAGCTCCTTGTGACTCTGGACAAGTCACTTAACCCTCTATTACCCCAAGTACAAATAAGTACCTGTATATACTTTGTAAACAACTTTGAATGTAGTTGCAAAAAAACACAGAAAGGCAGTACTGTATATCAATTCCCTTTCCCTCCCAATTACTCAGCTACATGGGCATAGCCAGTCACCCTATTTTGGTAGGGTTTGAGCCCTAAGTGCGTGGCCACAAAAGCCTCGCCCCCCCCCCCCCCCACCCGGCATTTCCCATTGCACTGCACCCCAGACCATCATATTTCAATTCCCCCCCCATCCTCCCTCCGTACCTTTTCAACCCTTTAGAGCTTCACCAGCAGTGAGCAGTGATTCAAAGCTGCTACTCATGCCGTCCCTCTGACCTGGTCTTGAAAAACAGGAAGTTGCATCAGAGGGAGGGCTTTGGGCTGTGTGAGTAGTGGATATGAGTCGTTGTTTCCTGACAATGAAGCACTGAAAGGTTGAAAAGGTACAGAAGGAGGAGGGGGTGGAGTTAGAAGACACCGGAACACTTGCAGGGAAGGGAGAGATTCTAGGTGTCTTCAGCTGGCGAGACCCCTGCCAGCCACATCAGAAATGTGCCACAGTTTGGTGGGGCTGAGCTCAGTGGTTCAGCCTGTGCCCATCCAGGCCCACCCATGGCTACGTCACTGCTTAGATAACTCACATTTAGGCACACTACGGCTGCTGTAACTGGGGATGCCTAAATATTAGGGGCATCAATATCGGAGTACAGTAGAATTCTATAATGGAACTTGGGTGCCCAGGTTACATTATAGGTTATGCTGCTATGGCCCACCCCATCCAGTTACAGCATTGCCCCCATAGTGTCTGAAAACTGATGAATACCGGAGTTACATGTTTACAGGTGGTTGGTAAATGTGTTACTGAAAATTGACTCTAATAATTCTGTTAGGTCAGACTCATCCATTCCTGGTTTCTCCCCGTTTTGTGTTGTGTTCTAGTCAGATCTATGAGGAATCCACACACCTCTCTCCAGTCGTTGATCCAAGATCACTCATAAATTACTTTCTATGCTTGCATCAACGCTGGTGGATTTTTTGCAACATAAACACAAATGTCAAATGAAGCGAAACTCACTCTTTCCTGGGTAAATGCTAAACTCGATTTTTCTTCTTCAGGTCGTGGCAAAGTGTTTAGAGCTGGGAGCTCCCTCCGCTCACTATATCGCTGGAAGCATGGATGACATGGTCTTTGCTGAGAGCGTGGTAAAGAAGGCTGAAAATCTACTTGGTACCCTGTATTTACGGTTATAAAATATACTCATACCAGCAATTTATTTATATTAATTTGATAATTTGATCTAACACCAAAACTTGAAGTGTTTAGTCAGTAAAATTACCTAACATAAAATCCATTCCACAACCACTGATATTGTGATGTCACAATGCCTCATTCCACCAATGCCTAACCTCATCAGTGATGTCACAATACCTCATTCCACCAATGCCTAGGAGCTAACCTCATCAGTGACATCACAATGCCTCATTCTACCAATACCTAAGAACATCAGTGATGTCACAATGCCTCATTCCACCAATGCCTAAGAACCAACCTCATCAATGACAGTGATGTCATAATGCCTCTTTCCATCAATGCTTGAGCCAGCCTCATCAGTGATGTCACAATGGCTTGATTGTTCTATACTTGACTCACTTTTATTATATATAGCAGTAATGGTTTTAATGACTAGACTTTTGGTCAGTCTAATTGTAGTCACCTCTTTCTTTCCAGAATGTACCATTTTCTCGGTAACTTGTTCCAATGCGTACCGACTCTCACACTGTCTGATTCAAGTCTCCCCTGCTGCACTTAAACCCCTCCATTTTTGTCCTATGCTGCCCATCAGAGATGTGAAAAACTGATCTTTCTCCATTTCCCTACTTGCAAGGGCGTGAAATACAAGACGCTACACGCGTCAACCTTTTCTCACACGAGCACGCAGCTTTGGAACACACTGCCGCGCAACTTAAGAGCGATCCACGAACAAGCATCCTTCCGCAGATTACTGAAGACCCATCTATTTGAGACAATTTACGGAAAGAACCAAAACACATAGAGTCCACACTCACTGTTCATCAATGCATCATACATCTACTTATGATCTCTCATCCCCCATAAATCCACATTACTCATACATTTACTCACAGAAATATGTACACCATGTGCCTTTGTGTCTTAACACTGCCCTTAAGCTTCCCATTGTCTCCTCCCAATGTCTCAATGTTGATGTCCCATTGTGATATTCCTAATGATAATTTGATTATCTCGCATAACTTGTACAATGTAACCCATAACCAAGTTGTAACAAATGTATTTTCATTATTCATATCTTATTGTAAGCCACACTGAGCCCGCAAAGAGGTGGGAAAATGTGGGATACAAATGCAAACAATAAATAAATATTATCCCCCCTCCCCCACTACCACCACCACCCTTCTTTAGCTGTTTGCTTACTCCTGACTTACCGAAATAACTCTGCTTCCTCCGTACTGTGCACACAGGTGGTCTGGACATGCTGATCCTCAACCACATTGGAAATTACTACATCAATTTCTTTAATGGAGACATTAAATATGTGCGGAAGCTTATGGAGATTAATTTTCTCAGCTATGTGACCATGACGGTAGCGGCTTTGCCCATGTTGAAAGACACCAACGGGAGCATCGTTGTGGTCTCCTCAATTGCAGGTGAGTATATGCGGGCTTTCCACTTCCACCCTGGGAAAATTAATTCCTCCTCTCCCTTCCCAGCCTCCTTCTGGGACTAGGAAGGAAGACCTCACTGCACAGCCTTTATGTAGAGAAGAATGCCATGGGTATAATTTGACTTTTTCATTTGGGGGGACAAAGGATGGGGTGGGGCATATTAGAATATTAATTTGCATATATATATATATGCAAATGAATATGCTAATACGAAGGAAGGAAGGGAGAAACAGCTGGCTTTTTTTGGGAATAACCATAATGTATGTATGAGATCTCATACATATACATTATTGTTATTCCCAAAAAGGTCAGCTCTTTCTCCCTTCCTTCCTTCCTTCTTTCCTCCTACCCAGCACTCCCTCTTCCTCTCCAGTAGTATTTCCCCACCCCCTTTCCCATACCATACCATACCATACCATACCATGCCAGTGTACCTTAGAAATGCACAAGCTCTATATGTAGATCCTTCAAGAGGTAGTGGGTCATGATTTAGGCTCTAAAACCCTTTCTGATGTTTTGGTGCCACCTCAGTAAAGCCAACACACAATCTCTCCACTGCAAAACACTATACACAAAATTGTGCAAAAACACACTCATAGCCTTACCAAACCATAACAGCACTAATTCCAAGGACAGAATGAGCACAACCTTATGTGTGGAAAGGCACCACTGTAATTACACAGGGCTCTAAAACACCAGTACACTACCAAGTGAAAAAAACAAAAAGGGCTGCAAATACTACACGCTAGCAGAATACTGCACCTTGATCACACATGAAAAACACATGACAACAGATATGACATGGAACTAGAAATAAAAAAATATGAAGGCAAAATACTGAACTGGAAAGTTACCTCAAGAAGTTAGACTCGGCATGCAACAATATATAAAAATTGAAACTTACATGCAAAATATCACAGATGCACATTTACAATAGCTGACATATTCCAATTAATAAATTCTGAATAAAATACTTTTTTCTACCTTTGTTGTCTGATCATTTAGTTTTTCTATTCGTTTTGGTCCCAGTGTCTTCTGTTTTATGCAGTGTCATTTTTCCATTTGATTTTTTTCTCTCTCACCATGTCCACCATCCTCCTGTGTCCTTATGCGTCCTGTCTACCATCTGTAGCCCTGTCCCTATCCTTCCTCGAGTTTCAGTACCTGCCCTCAAAGTGTTCCAATCCCCCTTAAATTCAGCAGTTTCCCCCTCCATCCATCCAGCATTTCTCCTCACTCCTCTCCCCTCCTCCATTGTCCATTTCTCCTCTCTCACTTCCCCTCCATCCGTGTGCATCTCCTTTGTCTTTCCTTCCCTCCATCCTTGTCCAACATTTCTCCTCTCTTCCCTGCCATCCACTCCATCCATGTCCAACATTTCTCCTCTCTTCCCTCCCCTCCATCCATGTGCATCTCCTTCCTGACTTTCCTCCCCTCCATCCATCCATGTCCAGCAACTCCCCTGCCCTCTCCTCCATCCATCATATACAACAAATTTCCTCTCTCCCCTGCCCCCTCCATCCATCCATGTCCAGCAATTCTCCTCTCTCCCCTGTCCTCCCCCCATGTCCAGCGATTTCTCTTCTCTCCCCTGCCCTCCCCTCCATCCATGTGCATCTCCTTCCTCTTCCCTCCCCTCCATCCATGTCCAGCAACTCTCCTCTCTCCCCTGACCCCTCCAGCCATGTCAAGCAATTATCCTCTCTCCCCTGCCCTCCTCTCCATGTCCAGTGATTTCTCGTCTCTCCCCCGCCCCTCCCTGTCCAGCGATTCTCCTCTGCCCTCCCCCTATGTCCAACAATTCTGCTTTGACCTCCACCCTCCCCCCATCCATGTCCAGTGACTTCCCCAGCTCCCCCTTTTCAGTCCCTGAGTTCTAGTTCCCTCCTCTCCATCAATGTTCAGCAACTCTCTATTCTCCCCTGCCCTATCCATCCAGTAAGTATCCTCTCCCCCGCCCCCTCCATTCCATCTGTCCAGCAATTCTCCTCACTCCTCTGCCTTCCCCTCCATGTCCAGCAATTTCTGTCCCCTTCCCTTCCAGCGATTCTCCTCTGCCCCTTCCCTCCCCTCCATGTCCAGTGATGTTGCCTCTCTCCCCGACAGCCCTCCTCTGCCTCTCCGTTCCTTCCTGCCCCCCCCCCTCGTGCGTTTAAACCTTTTATTTTCAGCAGCGATGACAGTGAAGCGCAGAACAGCAAGCAGGCTCGCCTCCAGCCTTTCCCTTCCCTCACAGATAGTGTCCTGCCTTCCTTGGTGACTTATTTCCTGTTTCCGCAAGGGCGGGACACTGACTGTGAGGGAAGGGAAAGGCTGGAGGTGAGTCTGCTTGCTGTTCTGCTCTTCACTGTCATCGCTGCTGAAAATAAAAGGTTTAAACGCCCGAGGGGGGGGGCAGGAAGGAACGGAGAAGAGGGTTGTCGGGGAGAGGAGGGTGGGAAGTAGGGACTGAGAGCGCGTTGTGCCGGTCCTTTGTTTGGGGGGGGGCAATGCCCCCCTCTCCCCCCCCCCAAACTATGCCCATGAAGAACGCCATCAGTGTACATAGCCATAGGGAAACTAAATAAGCAACAAAAAAAGCGGATGCAAGACAAGAAATGAATTAGTTCCAATTTCTGCTACTGGTAGTGAAAAGGGGTTACTGTAAGGACGTAAGAAGTAGGGGGTTGGGTTCCACTTGAAATTATTATAATTATTCTTAACTGTCAGCAGGGACTAGCGCTGGATGAAAGCCTGTGAAGTAACAGGTGTGCACATGCTAAATCATAGCAATAAAGTCTTTCCTTTTGCTTGCAAACCCTGTGTGTGTTTGACTGTGTTTGTGATGAATCCAAGCCACAGCCTCACTCACGTTACCTCAGCAGGCTACCTTCAAGATGGGTTATTTATTTATGGCATTTGTACCAGAAGCATAGCCAGGTTGTGACGCTAGGGGGAGCGGAGAGGCGCACGTGTGTACTGCGTAGGCGCATGCATGCACAGCGTAAATGTGACGGACTGGAAAATTGGCACCGTCCGAAGTCCCTTTGGGGGAGCAGTCGCTCTTCTGGCACCCCACCTAGCTATGCCGCTGATTTGTACCCCAAACAATTTTGGGTTCAATGTGGCTTACATCAAACTTTATACTATAATAGAAAGAATTAAAGAAAATTCAAATAACAGATACGATATGAAGTCAGCCTGATAACAAAGAAACACCTCATCAGCACACGTTCGATTCTTCAAATAACATAGATAGGTTGTTCCTACAATACAGGGGGAAGGGGACAGTGAACTCCCAAGAAAGCAAGCATTGGAACACTGTTAGATGTAGAGATCCTCTTGCTTGAGCACTGGGAGGCAGCAAAAAGTTAACAAGATTTATTTAGGTCTAGATTGCTGCTCTGGTGAGGAAAGCCTTGTATGGCAGCTCCAACTGCCCTTTGTTCATGACACTGGAGAAAAGTAAAATCCAGATTTGAATTCTCTTGAGTAAGATTAGGGGGGTCTTCTTTCACATATCCTCTTTAACATAGCAAACAATCAGTACGTATTGTGATAAATAAGAGGCTGTCCTAGCCAGGGCAGGCCACTAGATGGCGCTGTTCCCCTAAAAATGTCCAGGATGTCCGGTAGGCCACTAGAGGGCACTAGGAGAATAGGTGGAAGTCGCTAGGACCGGGGAGAGCCCTGGGAGGTCCACAGGTGTAGGAGGTTATGGGCTGGGTCCTGTGTAGCTAATTAACCACTTTTTACCCCCCTGAGTTGTAAAAGGAAAAGAAGAGAGCTGTTGGCTGAAGAAAGAGAATCCTCCTGGAAAGAACTGGCTAAACCCTATGGACTTGTGGTGGACTGTGTGCTCAAGGAAGAAAAACAGGCTGGGGTAAGAAGTCCCTAAAGCATTAGTATTGGACTGTGTAGCCTCAGTACTTAGAGGAACTGTGTGTTCAAAGAAAGGACTGGGTGTCCAAGGAAGGAAGGACTGGGTGTCCAAAGAAGAAGTAGGACTGTGTGTCCAAAGGAGGAGGGCTGTGTGTCCCAGTACTGAGAAGCAGGCTGCAAAGCCTGGGGTTAGAAGTCCCCAAAGTATTGAAGTTAGTACTGAGCCCAGGTATCTGTGTGGGGAGCTCTTTGGACACCCAGTCCTACTTCTTCTTTGGACACACAGTCCTCCCTTCTTTAGACTCACGGTCTTTTCTTTGAACACACAGTTCCTCTAAGTACTGAGGCTACACAGTCCAACACTAATGCTTTAGGGACTTCTTACCCCAGCCTGTTTTCCTTCTTTGAGCACACAGTCCACCACAAGTCCATAGGGTTTAGCCAGTTCTTTCCAGGGGGATTCTCTTTCTTCAGCTACCAGCTCTCTCTTCTTCCTTTCACATCTCAGGTGGGGTATAAAGTGGTTAATTAGCTACACAGGACCCAGCCCATAACCTCCTACACCTGTGGACCTCCCAGGGCTCTCCCCGGTCCTAGCGACCTCCACCTATTCTCCTAGTGCCCTCTAGTGGCCTACCCCGGACATCCTGGGCATTTTTAGGGGAACAGCGCCATCTAGAGACCTGCCCCGGCTAGGACAGCCTCTTATTTATCACATTATGCAAACTGTTATTGCTGTCTTACAGCACCACTGTTCAGTAGAGGTGAGCATGCAGTAAAATGCAAATTTGCAGCTTAGGGAATATGCATACCTCAGGAGCTTAGTCCAGATCGGGTGGCAGAGCCGGTGGTGGGAGGCGGGGCTGGTGGTTGGGAGGCGGAGATAGTGCTGGGCAGACTTATACGGTCTGTGCCAGAGCCGGTGGTTGGGAGGCGGGGTGGTGGTTGGGAGGCGGAGATAGTGCTGGGCAGACTTATACGGTCTGTGCCAGAGCCGGTGGTGGGAGGCGGGGGATAGTGCTGGGCAGACTTATACGGTCTATGCCAGAGCCGGTGGTTGGGAGGCGGGGATAGTGCTGGGCAGACTTATACGGTCTGTGCCAGAGCCGGTGGTGGGGCGGGACTGGAGGTTGGGAGGGGGGCTATTGCTAGGCAGACTATACGGTCTGTGCCCTGAAGAGCACAGGTACAAATCAAAGTAGGGTATACACAAAAGTAGCACATATGAGTTTCTTGTGGGCAGACTGGATGGACCGTGCAGGTCTTTTTTCTGCCGTCATCTACTATGTTACTACTATGTTACTATGGAATACAATGAATAACTTACTACGTAGCCAAGGGAACAAGCTGGGTAATGCAGAGTCAACTGGGATAATAGATGGGTTGGCAAAACTGATGGCAAGATGTAAGGGGCTGGTCTAATTTACAGGGGGTACAGCAAGCTAATCAGGTGTGGAGTGAGTGGATAGTCATCAGCACATGAATTAAAGGCTTGGGAGAAGAGCCAGGCTTTCTTCCCCCTGCTTCCTGAAGCAAAGGCAGTCGAGTTAGACGCAGTTTGTACTGAAGGTAACGGGTAGAATGTATTTTCAATTCTGCAATTGTTAGTTTCACAGAAGTTTCTACCCACACAGAAGCAAGAGCAACGAAGCGCACGCAGCTTCAGCGTGAAGTATGTGCTCCTGGTCTTTTCTTCATGATATTAACGAAGCGCACGCAGCTTCAGCGTGAAATTAGTGCTCCCTGCCTTTCTTCTTCATGATATTAACGAAGCGCACGCAGCTTCAGCGTGAAAGTATGTGCTCCCTGCTCTTTTCTTCATGATATTAACGAAGCGCACGCAGCTTCAGCGTGAAAGTATGTGCTCCCTGCTCTTTTCTTCATGATATTAACGAAGCGCACGCAGCTTCAGCGTGAAAGTATGTGCTCCCTGCTCTTTTCTTCATGATATTAACGAAGCGCACGCAGCTTCAGCGTGAAAGTATGTGCTCCCTGCTCTTTTCTTCATGATATTAACGAAGCGCACGCAGCTTCAGCGTGAAAGTATGTGCTCCCTGCTCTTTTCTTCATGATATTAACGAAGCGCACGCAGCTTCAGCGTGAAAGTATGTGCTCCCTGCTCTTTTCTTCATGATATTAACGAAGCGCACGCAGCTTCAGCGTGAAAGTATGTGCTCCCTGCTCTTTTCTTCATGATATTAACGAAGCGCACGCAGCTTCAGCGTGAAAGTATGTGCTCCCTGCTCTTTTCTTCATGATATTAACGAAGCGCACGCAGCTTCAGCGTGAAAGTATGTGCTCCCTGCTCTTTTCTTCATGATATTAACGAAGCGCACGCAGCTTCAGCGTGAAAGTATGTGCTCCCTGCTCTTTTCTTCATGATATTAACGAAGCGCACGCAGCTTCAGCGTGAAAGTATGTGCTCCCTGCTCTTTTCTTCATGATTAACGAAGCGCACGCAGCTTCAGCGTGAAAGTATGTGCTCCCTGCTTTTTCTTCATGATTAACGAAGCGCAGCAGCTTCAGCGTGAAAGTATGTGCTCCCTGCTCTTTTCTTCATGATATTAACGAAGCGCACGCAGCTTCAGCGTGAAAGTATGTGCTCCCTGCTCTTTTCTTCATGATATTAACGAAGCGCACGCAGCTTCAGCGTGAAAGTATGTGCTCCCTGCTCTTTTCTTCATGATATTAACGAAGCGCACGCAGCTTCAGCGTGAAAGTATGTGCTCCCTGCTCTTTTCTTCATGATATTAACGAAGCGCACGCAGCTTCAGCGTGAAAGTATGTGCTCCCTGCTCTTTTCTTCATGATATTAACGAAGCGCACGCAGCTTCAGCGTGAAAGTATGTGCTCCCTGCTCTTTTCTTCATGATATTAACGAAGCGCACGCAGCTTCAGCGTGAAAGTATGTGCTCCCTGCTCTTTTCTTCATGATATTAACGAAGCGCACGCAGCTTCAGCGTGAAAGTATGTGCTCCCTGCTCTTTTCTTCATGATATTAACGAAGCGCACGCAGCTTCAGCGTGAAAGTATGTGCTCCCTGCTCTTTTCTTCATGATATTAACGAAGCGCACGCAGCTTCAGCGTGAAAGTATGTGCTCCCTGCTCTTTTTCATGATATTAACGAAGCGCACGCAGCTTCAGCGTGAAAGTATGTGCTCCCTGCTCTTTTCTTCATGATATTAACGAAGCGCACGCAGCTTCAGCGTGAAAGTATGTGCTCCCTGCTCTTTTCTTCATGATATTAACGAAGCGCACGCAGCTTCAGCGTGAAAGTATGTGCTCCCTGCTCTTTTCTTCATGATATTAACGAAGCGCACGCAGCTTCAGCGTGAAAGTATGTGCTCCCTGCTCTTTTCTTCATGATATTAACGAAGCGCACGCAGCTTCAGCGTGAAAGTATGTGCTCCCTGCTCTTTTCTTCATGATATTAACGAAGCGCACGCAGCTTCAGCGTGAAAGTATGTGCTCCCTGCTCTTTTCTTCATGATATTAACGAAGCGCACGCAGCTTCAGCGTGAAAGTATGTGCTCCCTGCTCTTTCTTCATGATATTAACGAAGCGCACGCAGCTTCAGCGTGAAAGTATGTGCTCCCTGCTCTTTTCTTCATGATATTAACGAAGCGCACGCAGCTTCAGCGTGAAAGTATGTGCTCCCTGCTCTTTTCTTCATGATATTAACGAAGCGCACGCAGCTTCAGCGTGAAAGTATGTGCTCCCTGCTCTTTTCTTCATGATATTAACGAAGCGCACGCAGCTTCAGCGTGAAAGTATGTGCTCCCTGCTCTTTTCTTCATGATATTAACGAAGCGCACGCAGCTTCAGCGTGAAAGTATGTGCTCCCTGGTCTTTTCTTCATGATATTAACGAAGCGCACGCAGCTTCAGCGTGAAAGTATGTGCTCCCTGGTCTTTTCTTCATGATAACGAAGCGCACGCAGCTTCAGCGTGAAAGTATGTGCTCCCTGCTCTTTTCTTCAGGATATTAGCGAAGCGCACGCAGCTCAGCGTGAAAGTATGTGCTCCCTGCTCTTTTCTTCATGATATTAACGAAGCGCACGCAGCTTCAGCGTGAAAGTATGTGCTCCCTGCTCTTTTCTTCATGATATTACGAAGCGCACGCAGCTTCAGCGTGAAAGTATGTGCTCCCTGCTCTTTTCTTCATGATATTAACGAAGCGCCACGCAGCTTCAGCGTGAAGTATGTGCTCCCTGCTCTTTTCTTCATGATATTAACGAAGCGCACGCAGCTTCAGCGTGAAAGTATGTGCTCCCTGCTCTTTTCTTCATGATATAACGAAGCGCACGCAGCTTCAGCGTGAAAGTATGTGCTCCCTGCTCTTTTCTTCATGATATTACGAAGCGCACGCAGCTTCAGCGTGAAAGTATGTGCTCCCTGCTCTTTTCTTCATCGATATTAGAACGCAGCGCCCGCAGCTATCAGCGTGAAAGTATGTGACTCCCTGGTCTTTTTCTTTCATGATATTCACGAAGCGCACAGCAGCTTCAGCGTGAAGTATGTGCTCCCTAGGTCTGTTTCTCATGATCTAACGACAGCGCAGCCTGCAGCTTCAGCGTGCAAAGTATTTGCTCCCTGTCGTTTCTTCATGATACCTTAACGAAGCGCACCGCAGCTTCATGCGTGAAAGTATGTGCTCCTGGTCTTTTTCTTCAGAATTATTTTGTGTCTCTCTGTTCCTCTATGTGTTTGTGTATTCGTGTGTGTGCCGTTCATAGGTATGTACTGCACATAAGTTTGTCTTGTCTGCATGAAATTTACAGGCATATCTGTGTGTGCATATCTGTGTGTGCATATCTGTGTGTGCATACATGATAAAGAGTGGAAAACGGGAACCGTAGTGCACCTTTCTATGAGCTGCAAGAAGATATCAGAAGGAATACTGAGGTATTAATCTATCAGTTTTCAGTTTCAAATATTTAAAAACTAATTGCAGGTATTTTTTCTACAGGGAAAAGGAAAATGGATCTCCACTTGCAGTTCCCTACTCTGCAACCAAGTTTGCCCTGGATGGATTTTTCAGCTCCTTAAGGCAGGAATTTATCCTGAAGAGTGTCAATGTTTCCATCACACTTTGCATTATCAGCTTTATCAATACAGGTAAGATGAGCAGATGTGACCCTCCCTCTCCACCCCAGCTTAGCACCATGGAAGCCACTCATGCAAACACTTGATCCATTCTGAATCTAGTAAGGTGCGAGAGGAAAAGTCAAGAATATGAGAAATGCCGTGTTAGCTCAGACTAAGGGCCCATTGGAGTGGAGGAGTGGCCTAGTGGTTAGGGTGGTGGACTTTGGTCCCGGGGAACTGAGTTCGATTCCCACTTCAGGCACAGGCAGCTCCTTGTGACTCTGGGCAACTCACTTAACCGTCCATTGCCCCATGTAAGCCGCATTGAGCCTGCCATGAGTGGGAAAGCGCAGAGTACAAATGTAACAAAATAAAATAGATACTATTGGAGATTCTACATGGAATGTTGCTACTATTGGAGATTCTACATGGAATGTTGCTATTCCACTAGCAACATTCCATGTAGAAGGCTGCGCAGGCTTCTGTTTCTGTGAGTCTCACAGAAGCAGAAGCCTGCGTGGCCACATTGCTAATCTGCAAGGGCCGACTTCTACATGGAATATTGCTAGTGGGATAGCAACATTCCATGTAGAATCTCAAATAGTAGCAACAGTGGAGGAGTGGCCTAGTGGTTAGGGTGGCGGACTTTGGTCCTGGGGAACTGAGGAATGGAGTTTGATTCCCACTTCAGGCACAGGCAGCTCCTTGTGACTCTGGGCAAGTCACTTAACCCTCCATTGCCCCATGTAAGCCGCATTGAGCCTGCCATGAGTGGGAAAGCGCAGGGTACAAATGTAACAAAAATAAAATAGATACTATTGGAGATTCTACATGGAATGTTGCTATTCCACTAGCAACATTCCATGTAGAAGGCTGCGGTACGTGCAGGACGTCAGACTCACAGAAGCAGAAGCCTGCGCGGCCACATTGGTGATCTGCAAGGGCCGACTTCTACATGGAATGTTGCTAGTGGAATAGCAACATTCCATGTAGAATCTCAAATAGTAGCAACAGTGGAGGAGTGGCCTAGTGGTTAGGGTGGCGGACTTTGGTCCTGGGGAACTGAGGAATGGAGTTCGATTCCCACTTCAGGCACAGGCAGCTCCTTGTGACTCTGGGCAAGTCACTTAACCCTCCATTGCCCCATGTAAGCCGCATTGAGCCTGCCATGAGTGGGAAAGCGCGGGGTACAAATGTAACAAAAAAAAATTGAGCCAATCCAGGTTGCTTAGAACATGCACTGAACTAATCCTAAGGAGGAGAACCATTGCTGTTCACTCCCAGCTCCTACCAGTAAGACTAGGAGTGGTTCAGAAGGGGAGGGGAGGGGAGGGGGAGAATGTGTATAAAGGATGCCCACCCCTGATCTAGAGGAAAAGGGAACAGGAGAGATATGATAAAGAAGTGGTTGGTGACTCAGATGTTTGGAGAGGCTAAAGAGGAGAGGGGCAAGTTTAACTCCTTGGGGTGTGGGAACAACTACCTAGTGTCATATGTGCTGATACACAGAAGCAAATGCAGACACTAGAGGGCGTTAGCGCCAGACTAATGCGTTTGCCAGTGCACAATGCTCAGAGGCATCTACCAGGAGAAAGAAGGAACTCACCCCAGATCAATGCAAATAGCATACTAATGTATTCAAAAGGAGGTCGCTTCCTATTTCCCTGATGCATAAAGAATAGTGCGCTTGGCAAGGGCACCTTTACGCTGTAAACCCTACGCCAGCTCAGAGCTGGCGTAAGGGCGTCTAACAGCCCATTACTACAGGTGGATCTGGAGCTGGAATGGATCCTACCCTCCCAAGCACAGCCGGGAAAAGCAACAACTGAAACTCACCGAACAGCCTGAGAAACTGAGGTAACTGGAAGAGACAGGATAAATTCTACAAAACAGGAACAGGTTCTTTACATCCAGAGGCTACTGCCACAATGCACTGCAGACTGCACTGAGCGACAGGTAAAGGCATGGGGGGGAGGGGCCACCAGTGCCTGGGAAGAGCTCCGCCTGCTGGGTTCTGTGCCTGGGTCAGGTCGCTCTCCCTCACATCTTCCTGACCGTGGGTTGTAGCACGGGACGCTAGGAAACTGGCACTTCTTCCTTCCCTCCTCCCCCCCCCCTCCTTTATCATTCTGGGTATAGTAACATAGTAGATGACGGCAGAGAAATACCCGTACGGTCCATCCAGTCTGCCCAACAAGATAAACTCGTATGCGCTACTTTATGTGTATACCTGACTTTGATTTGTATCTGCCATTTTCGGGGCACAGACCGTAGAAGTCTGCCCAGCACTAGCCCCGCCTCCCAACCACTAGCCCCGCCTCCCAACCACCGGCTCTGCCACCCAATCTCTGCTAAGCTTCTGAGGATCCATTCCTTCTGAACAGAATTCCTTGATGTTTATCCCAAGCGTTTTGAATTCCGTTACCGTTTTCATTTCCACCACCTCCCGTGGGAGGGCATTCCAAGTATCCACCACTCTCTCCGTGAAAAAATACTTCCTGACATTTTTCTTGAGTTTGCCCCCTTCAACCTCATTTCAAACAAAGGCAAATGTATTCCGAGGGTTGTAGCACGGGACGCTAGGAAACTGGCACTTCTTCCTTCCCTCCCCCCCCCCTCCTTTATCATTCTGGGTATAGTAACATAGTAGATGACGGCAGAGAAAGACCCGTACGGTCCATCCAGTCTGCCCAACAAGATAAACTCGTATGCGCTACTTTATGTGTATACCTGACTTTGATTTGTATCTGCCATTTTCGGGGCACAGACCGTAGAAGTCTGCCCAGCACTAGCCCCGCCTCCCAACCACTAGCCCCGCCTCCCAACCACCGGCTCTGCCACCCAATCTCTGCTAAGCTTCTGAGGATCCATTCCTTCTGAACAGAATTCCTTGATGTTTATCCCAAGCGTTTTTGAATTCCGTTACCGTTTTCATTTCCACCACCTCCCGTGGGAGGGCATTCCAAGTATCCACCACTCTCTCCGTGAAAAAATACTTCCTGACATTTTTCTTGAGTTTGCCCCCCTTCAACCTCATTTCAAACAAAGGCAAATGTATTCCGAGGGTTGTAGCACGGGACGATAGGAAACTCCTCTAACATTCTGGGTATGCGCCAGGCACCATCCTCCCTCTAACTTCTAAACAATTCCCTAATGCTCAACGCTATGAACTTGCCTATATTTGCATCTCATTAGCCTTCAGCATTAAAGGAGTTGTTATGACGAGCTGATCTGGTGGTATTTTCCAGTGCTGCTCCAAACAGCGCCAGAATTTTGATCATCGAGGTGATAGAAACATAGTAAATGACGGCAGATACAAATCTGAATGGTCCGTTCAGTCTGCCCAACAGTCACACTCATTATCAAGTCCTGATTAAAACAACGATGAATGTGTGGGCAGTAAAAGGACAGTGAGGGCGCTTTCAACACAGCAGGGAAGAACCCTTTCACTATGACCCTCTGCTTCAGCCGTTTGCCCCCTCCTGTACTTCTGTTCCCGACTATATTCAGGGTGCATATTACCATCGAGGGAATCATGGGTCAAAAAAAGCTAAATAATGTGAACCAACACTTATCTCCCAGTTAGCCCTAGTCCCCCCTGCCCCCCCCCCCCAAGTTCAGCATTTTCCTGTTGGCCATGTGAACAGTGGTAGGGAGGATAGGAATGGAGGGGGTTCATGCTAATCTGGGGGTGGGGTGGGAGGGAGAGGTATCAGAGGGGGGTTGGGAGTGGAGATCAAAATCATGCCAAGGGTCAGGAGCTAACTAGAAACCCTTAGCAGATCCCGGCTGAATATAGGCTGAGACCTGCATAAGCTTTGACGGCTTCCATAGCAAGAATTAGTCTCTGGTTTTCAATGCTGGTGCCTGGACATGGCCTGGCCTTGATTATCTGGGGCCAATTCTGCCTGTAACAGTCAATATTATCTGTCACAGGCAGAATATTGAGTGGACTATTTATAATAACAGAGATTTTGATCAGAGGCAGCATAGAAACAGAGAACATGGCTGTAGATAAAGACCATGAGGCCCATCTAGGCTGCCCAGCTCACTTCCTTTTGCAGTGCTGTAGACCACATTTCATCGTGGACTTTACAAGAAAGGATCCTTTCTGCTTATCTTGAATTCTGTTCTTGTCTTTGTATTGGTCAACTGTACTGGGACCAGTCCATGTGCTCAGCATGCTTTCAATGAAGAAGTGTGATCTAATATGCCTTCTGAGTCCACCCCCTTTCCATCTTACATCATGATCACCCCGAGAATTCCTTTCTTCCTAAGACTGATGGTGTTGTCACACTGTTCAATGACGGACTTCTTTTGAATCATGTACTAATTACTTTGAAAAAGCTTATCAAATTATTTAGATATATTTTTGTAACCTCCCAGTTAGGGGTGGCCCAAAGCAATCGGTCGCCTGAGGCAAGGATGAGATGGCGCCCCCTCCCGGGCCGAGTCCAACATCTTTCCACATTCTTTTACTAACTCCTCTCCCCTTCCTCCCTCAACCGTCTCCCCTTCTGTTGTTTTCAAGTTGGCAGTGGCAGGGTCCTCTGTACTGTGGCCCACCCCCGAGGAAACAGGAAGTTACATCAGAGGGGTGGCCCACAGTACAGAGGAAACGCCAGTGCCTGCGACAGGGTAGCGTAGGTGGATCGCTACCACTTCCAACTTTTGAAAACCAAAAAAAGGTAGGCAGGCTGTGGAGGGAAGGAATGGGGGAAAGATAACGCACCGTAAAGAGTGCTGCCTGAGGCCGCCGCCTGAGGTGGTCTAATGGTAGGGCCGCCATTGCTCCCAGTCTATCTTTTGCTCAGATCAGGAACATGTCTGGAAATTATGGGGCCATATTTCACAATTAGGGCTTCTGGGTCCTTCCTGACAGACAGGGAAAAAAAATCCTTCAATCTCAGTCTTTGACTTCTTCACTAGTTGATGCAAAACATCCACAAAGCACACAGGTTAGCAAGGTGGCACATCAGATAGTAGTAAGAACTGTGTGGGCAACCATGACCCTTTATTCTTGGGTTCCAAAGATATTGGAGGAGTAACCTAATGGCTAGTGCAGTGGCCTGAGAATGTGGGGGAACCACATTCAATTCCCACTGCAGCTCTCTGTGTCTCTGGGCAAATCACTTAACCCTCCATTGCCCCAGGTACAAATAAGTACCTCTATATACTATGTAAACCACTTCGAATGTAGGTTGCAAAAACCACAGAAAGGCGGCGGTCGTGTAAATCCCATTTCCCGTTCCCTTATGACATCACAATATCAGAAGTGAGCCAAGTATTGGGCAATCAAGCCATTGTGACATCACTGATGAGGTTGGCTCTTATTGGTGGAAGGAGTGGAGGAGTAGCCCAGTGGTTAGTGCAGTGGACTCTGATCCTGGGGAACTGGGTTTGATTCCCACTGCAGCTCCTTGTGACTGAATATATGTAAACCGCTTTGAAGGTAGTTGCAAAATACCACAGAAAGGCAGTAGATCAAGTCCCATTAACAAGATTCCATGCATAATGTCAAAGAGTAACAACATTCCATGTAGAACCCCAAAGAGTAAGTGGTGGAGGAGTAGCCTAGTGGTTAGTGCAGTGGACTCTGATCCTGGGGAACTGGGTTTGATTCCCACTGCAGCTCCTTGGGACTCTGGGCAAGTCACTTAACCCTCCATTGCCCCAGGTACAAATAAGTACCTCTATATACTATGTAAACCACTTCGAATGTAGGTTGCAAAAACCACAGAAAGGCAGCGTGTCAAGTCCCATTTCCCGTTCCCCCTTTCCCTTATGACATCACAATATCAGAAGTGAGCCAAGTATGGGGCAATCAAGCCATTGTGACATCACTGATGAGGTTGGCTCTTATTGGTGGAATGAGTGGAGGAGTAGCCTAGTGGTTAGTGCAGTGGACTTTAAGCCATTGTGACATCACTGAGGAGATTGGCTCTTATTGGTGGAATGAGTGGAGGAGTGGCCTAGTGGTTAGTGCAGTGGACTTTGATCCTGGGGAACTGAGTTCAATTCCCACTGCAGCTCCTTGTGACTCTGGGCAAGTCACTTAACCCTCCATTGCCCCAGGTACAAATAAGTACCTGTATATACTTTGTAAACCACTTTGAATGTAGTTGCAAAAACCTCAGAAAGGCAGTATATCAAGTCCCATTTCCCTTCCCCTTTCCCTTATGACATCACAATATCAGAAGTGAGCCAAGTATTGGGCAATCAAGCCATTGTGACATCACTGATGAGGTTGGCTCTTATTGGTGGAAGGAGTGGAGGAGTAGCCCAGTGGTTAGTGCAGTGGACTCTGATCCTGGGGAACTGGGTTTGATTCCCACTGCAGCTCCTTGGGACTCTGGGCAAATCACTTAACCCTCCAGTGCCCCAGGTACAAAATAAGCACCTGTATATATAGTATATAAACTACTTTGATTGCATCCACGGAAAATCAGTACATCAAATTTCCTTTCCTTTTTCACAGAATCGGCTTTGAAAGTTGTTGGCGACTTGGTCCGCTATCCAGCATCACCCAAGGAGGAGTGTGCTCTAGAGATCATCAAAGGAGGGGTCCTCCGCCAGTGGGAGATGTACTACAAGTATGAGCACACTAGAATCCCGCTCTTGTTTCGCGACTGGGCTCCACAGCTCCTGTCCTCCTTCATGAGAAGTGGTCTAAATGTGGAAAACCTCAAAGGATCAAATCATAGCTTGTATTAATAAATTAACCTAAGATAAAGAAATTCACTAATATGGGAATGCCAGATACAGGGGTTAATCAAATTTGCTTTAACAATTGTGCAGATAGAAGAAATGACAAAGAAGTCCTTTGATTAATGAGTTTCTAACCTAGGCAAGGAGTCTTGGGGCAGAGATCCAGAGGAGGAGCCAGACGGGCCAGTAGAACAAATCAATTAAGGGAGGTGGGGGGGGGGGGGGGTATGAAAGACAATGAGATAGAGAATAATGAAAGGTAGAAGATGTGGTTAGGAGCAGGGAAAAGTCCATTGATCGTTATTAAATTTGGGAGTTTTTGCCAGGTTCTTGGGGCCTGGATTGGCCGCTGTCGGAGACGGAGTGCTGGGCTTGATGGACCTTTGGTCTTTTCCCAGGGTGGCGGTGCTTATGTGCTGGGGTAGAATGAGACAGACTAAGAAGCAGAAAGGGAGAAACACTAAGCAGCCAATTTACTAAACAGTGTAAAGGTTTGGCACCTCACACACAGTAACAGCCAAAGCTACAATGCATTAACAGCAAAACCTCCGTCAACTACTGAGGTAATCCCAAGCACTTTGGGAAACCCAGCCAGAGCAGGCCAAAGGGTATCTGAAGACCTAAGAGAACCATCAGTCATGCACATCTTCCCCACCCAGGGCACCCCAAGACAATCTGCTGTCTGAGGCAAGGGTTTATATTTTTATTTTAGTTACATTTGTACCCCGCGCTTTCCCACTCATGGCAGACTCAATGCAGCTTACATGGGGCAGTGGAGGGTTAAGTGACTTGCCCAGAGTCACAAGGAGCTGCCTGTGCCTGAAGTGGGAATCGAACTCAGTTCCTCAGTCTACCACCTAACCACTAGGCCACTCCTCCACTCACCGCCCCCCCTCAATGCTTCCAAAGCTTGGTCTCCTCAGAGCAGGGAGGGTCCCTTAACTCACAGCCCTGATCAAGTGGATGCCAATAAGAAAAAAAATGCAACTTGTATTTCCAGCCTCTATAATAAAGAAAACTTTGCAATCACTGGTTATACTCAGAAAAGTGTGTAGGGGGCAGTATTGAGCCAGCAGTTTTTAAATGCTGGTCACTGAGGGCAAGATGCACTAAACTTTAACGACCCTTTTACAACCCTTTAACGAACAAGTTTTAAACCGTGACATGCATTAAAGGCCTTTTTCCGACAACGGTAGCAGCTAACGAAAACGGAATGCAGATGAGCAAATTGTGTAGAAACCTTATTGAAATGAGATGCATCAAAGTTTACCGCTTCCCTAACGCTGGAAAACCACCGGAAAGCTAACGAGAGGTCTGTACCCCTCGTTAGGGCTGCCCGGCTTCCAAACTGTAATGTAAAAAAAAAAAAAAAATCGGGACGGAAGGGGCAAAAACACTCGTCAGGAGCGTCCTTTATGAGCGTCCTTGCCCCCCCCCCACCCGAGGTCGCCGCTGCTCCCCGCTCCCCCTGCATTAAAATCACAAAACTTTGGGCAGCCCCGGCCCCCTCCCTCCCTTTCTCCTCCTTTAAAACGTCGGCTCCCGCCATCCTCCGCCCCCGTGCCCCCCCCCCGCCCGAGGTCGCCGCTTTCCCCTGCAGCATAAAAATCCAAACTTTAGCAGCCCCGGCCCCCCTCCCTTCCTCTCTCTCCCACAGCTCCGCCTCCCACCATCCTCCGCCCCGTGGCCCACCACCCTGAGGTCGCCGCTGCCGCCGCTCCCTCCCTCCCTCCACCGGGCCCCCCTCCGCCTTACCGGGCCCGCGCAGCGCCTCTCACCTCTGTGTGAAGGCGCTGCACGGGCAAGAAGAACATCTGATCATCGCCGAGTCTTCAGGACGTCTCTCCTTTCCTGACCTGGGCCCGCCCGTCTGACCGGGGGGGGGGGAAGCGGCGGCGACGACCTCAGGGGGGCGGGGCACAGGGATGGAGGATAGCGGGAGGCGGAGCTGTGGGAGAAAGAGAGAGAGGAAGGAAGGGGGGCCGGGGCTGCTAAAGTTTTGATTTTTTATTTAATGCAGGGGGAAGCGGGGAGCAGCGGGGACTCGGGGGGGGGGGGGAGGGGGCAAGGCTGTCCATACAGGACGCTCCTGACGAGCGCCTTTGCCCCCTCCCGTTCCTTGTTTTTATCCTTTTATTTTCATGCAACGTGTTTGTGTTTTGGTTTTTTTGTTGTTGTTGTTGCTTTGACGATTGTGGCATGCGCAGAGCAGCCAGCATAACGCTTGGCTGCTCTGCGCATGCTTTAGGGGCCGATTACCGATGTGGATTACACCAGTTTAATGATTCTTTAATGCATTCTACTTTACATATCGCACCGAACATGTGTGACTTTGTTTTTTTAGTGCATTCTTTGTTTTTTTTTTAATTCGTTAAGGACTTTTACGTTTTAGATTCTTTTACGTTTGGTTGATGCATCTGGCCCTGAGAGTTTTACTCAAATATTCAGCTCTGGGCCACACCTGCAGAACAGAACTGAATATCTGGGTATTTGGCGGTCACCAGCATTTATCCAGGTACCTGTTATAACTTTTCATGATGGAACTTTTAGCAGATGGAATATTGCTATTCACCGGATAAATCCCAGACTTCACCTTCAGCTAACCTTGGCACTGCCTTGATAGTGCATTATCCAAGTAAGTGCCACTGAAATCAGGGTATGACCAGATCAGTGGGACTTATCCATGTTGGGGCTGCTCCTACCTAGAGGGTCTGCTGAGTACTGACTTAAAATTATGCAGCCTAAGTCTATCAAACATTAACCTCTGACCCTGCACACTAGACCATTATGGTGTTAATGGTAAACACGTCTTCTGCACCCACAGAAGCCTTCCTCACCCCAGGGCTGCTGAGAGGCTGGGCCCGGGGCAAGGCCGCCCCCAGGGCCCCGTCCCCCCAAGGTCGCCCCCCACCCCCTCCACCCCCTGAGGTCGCCATCGCTGCCGTTCACACCCCTCCATCCGCCATCGGGCCGGGCCCCCTGCATTGAAATCGCAGCCTCTCACCTCCGTAAAAGCAGCGCTGCAGGGCAGCAGATCGCCTCCCTTCGGCCCTCCTTCCCTCCTTGTGTCCCGCCCTCGCGGGAGTTACGTCAGATCCGGAGTAGTGGGCCCAAAGATTGGCAACAGCAGGAAACCCACCCAAACTGGAAGTGAGGCCACACACCAAACGACTAGTACCAGATACAGGAGTCTCAAATAGGTTAGGCTGGACTGGAACCAAATGCTGGAGTGGACTTGGCTTGGCTTGACCTGGAACCAAATGCTGGAGCAGACTTGGCCTGGCTGAACTGGCACCAAAAGTTGGAGCGGAGCGGACTTGGCTTGGCTGGACAGGAGCTGGGTTCAGGATTTACAAGTAAGCTTGGCTGGAGGTCAGGATTCTCCCACAAGACTTGGGTTACCATATTTTGTCCTCTCAAAAAGAGGACGTATGTCCCGCCCCTGCCCCACCCACATCCCGCCCCTTTTGCATCCTCACCCCGCCCCCTGTCTCATATTCCCCTCCCCCCCGTCACCTCCCCTCCCCTTACTATCTACTGCCCTGGTGGTCTAGTGACCTCTTCGGGGCAGGAAAGAGCCCCCTCTTTCCTGCCCGGAGCTCTGTCTTTGCCCTGCATCCTGTTGCTGTGACGGTCTCAGGATTCAAAATGGCCGCCGATAGTTGAAGTCTCGCGAGGCCGCGTCAACTCTCGGTGGTCATTTTGAATCCCGAGACCGTCACAGCAACAGGATGCAGGGCAAGGACAGAGCTCCAGGCAGGAAAGAGGGGGCTCTTTCCTGCCCCGAAGAGGTCACTAGACCACCAGGGCAGTAGATAGTAATTAAGGGAACAGGAGGCTAAACTAAAACACACAGGACAAATGCAAACAAGGCACTGAAGCTGAGACACAAGATACAAAGCTGACAAACACAGACAGACAACTGAACAAAGCCTAAAAAGCACAGGTAGAAGAGAGTAGAACTTGCAGAGCTAGAACTGCAACAAACACAGACGAAAACACATCTGAAGACCTCATTGTTTCAAAGGCAAAGCCTGAAAGCTCCCAGGCAGGGTTACCAGGTGGAAAATTTTTTTCTCACCCAATCCAGCCCAAACCCCGCCCCTGACACCCCCACCCCCGCGTCATCACCCCTGCCCCCGCGTCATCAACCCCGCCCCCGCCGTCACCGGCCCCGCCTCCCCCGTCACCGGCCCCGCCTCCCCGTCATCGGCCCTGCCTCCCACGTCATCGGCCCCGCCTCCCACGTCATCGGCCCCGCCCAAAACATCACTAACCCCGCCCAAAAATGTCACTAACCCCGCCCCCCGCGGCCGAAAAAAAGGCAAAAAGCCGCCCAAAAAACGCCCTGAAGCCCAAAAAGCAGCCCAAAAAACCGCAACCCGCCGCGGGCAAAAATTTCCCGCGGCGGGTCGCGGAAAACCGCCCACCTGGCAACACTGCTCCCAGGTGCTTAATAAAGGCAATTACAGATGAGGTCACAGGTGAGGCATGGCAGCAGAAACCTCAGGGCAAGTCTGGAGTGCTGAAGCATCAGGACCGGAATGGAACCTGGAAGATGTCTGAGAACCAGGGGAAAAAACAGTCCACGGGGACTACAGAACCCGGCCACCAGGGGGCAAGATGTGCAGGCATGGAATACAGTCACAATTGTGACAGATTTCTCTTTCCTCTTAACTCAGTTCCCAGGATCTCCTGTCTAGTTGCCATTTCGGTTCTTCCCTACTGTTGTCTATATCCGTCTCTAACACTGATCTTTCAGCTTTCTTCCAGTTTGTCTGCTTTTCTTTCCACTGGCAAGCCGATATTCAAAAGGCCTTATCCGGTTAGCAGGTCCAGGTGAGCCCAATATTTGGCCGCACTACCCAGGGTTATCTGTGGTGATGTCCAGGCAGGAGGAGAAAGAAGTATTTACCATCTGATAATTTCATCACTGCCTAGCAATCAAGAAGATTGTAAGTGCTTTACCAAAGAATTAAATCTTGCTCACAGTTAACATCTGCTTAAGTGAACTGTGTAAAGCCAAGTCAAGACCTCACCAAACCGGTGTGTGATGTGAGTAACACGGAGATTAAGGAAAGTTTTGAGTTTCAAGTTTATTGAAAAGCTTGGTTTACTCTTTCCAAAAATACTAGGACTAGGGGGCACGCAATGAAGCTACAAAGTAGTAAATTTAAAACGGATCGGAGAAAATATGTTTCTCTCAAACATGTAATTCAACTCTGGAATTCGTTGCCAGAGAATGTAGTAAAAGCGCTTAGCTTGGCGGGGTTTTAAAAAGGTTTGGATGGCTTCCTAAAGGAAAAATCCATAGCCCATTATTAAAATGGACTTGGGGAAAACCCACCGCTTACTTCTAGGATAAACAGCATAAAATGTACTGTTTTGGGATCTTGCTAGATACTTGTAGCCTGGATTGGTCACTGTTGGAAACAGGATGCTGGGCTTGATGGACCTTAGGTCTGTCTCAGTATGGCAATACTTATATTCTTATGTACTGGATTACGCAGAACACTTGGGAGGGTAATCGCGTCCTGACAGGAGCAGGAGAGAGAAAATTCCGGTGCCGGGCCCCCCTTGCATTGCCTGCCTAGCAGCTGCTGGGCCCTCAGGCTGCGCATGCTCAGTTTTGAGACCGAGCATGTGCGACCTGAGGAAAGCAGCCGCAGGGGCAGGCAATGCTGGGCAGAGGAAGGAGCCACGCTGCCTGTAGCTGGCAGGGCCAGCCAACGGTAGCAATGACGATTTTTTGGGGGGAAGCGGCCCAGCTCAGTCTCTCGGCGGCCTGACTTTGCCAGAGATCAAGTGTGAGGACACAGAAGTTAAGTTACCAGATTCTCAGCTCTGCATGGAAAGTGGCCTGTAGTAAAAAGAGAATATTTGCCTAATCTATAAGGTCAGTTCTAGTGGCAAAAAGGACTCAGAAAAATGGAGCCACCCAATTGGCCACCCCCCCGGCTACTGGCTACAGCATCTGTGGGACTCCTTTGCAGAGCATGAGCAGTGCAGGTGCTGTACAGAGCCTGAGAGAAAGAGAAAGGAACAGAGGCTGAGGAACAAGCTTATGTCAATTTCCTGTTTCATATCTAGCAAGAAGCAGCAGAGCCGAAGAAACCGTTGAAGAGTACAGGCACTTTCACGCAGGGCAGCTGCACGTCACAACCCGGTTTTAAGGCCCTTTCTTGTAAAAACTTGGACTGCACCAAGCATGGGGCCCCTCACAGCTCTGGAATAAAGCCCCAAGTGGCTTCTAATGCACTTCTCCAGTAACAACCTTCACTTCTGCCGGTATGTGGCCTTGTCATTGGGATGACTCGGGGTCAAGGTTATTATGTTGGTTGGGAGGAAGGGATTGAGGGCAGAAGTTTGGTTAAATGTTGCCCGTGCTCTGGTTTATGGGAAACAGAAGGTCTTAGTACACTGTCACTTCAAGCGAGGCCTTTTTGACTTCTGCTATATCATGCCGCCTGCAGAGGAGAGATAAAGGCAGGGCCAGTCATTGTGGGGTGGGGGGGTGGGGGGGCTGTATTGTGGGTTATGAAAAGAGTACCACAGAGGCGCTTGTCTTCAGAAGTGCAGAATTTCACCAGCCTTCACTTTCTTGTCCTCTGGCTTTTCACCTGTTTTTCATTTTAAAGAGCTGTGTTTGGTGCTTCAAGGGAAGATGCAAGGCCTAAGGTAAATTTCATGGAGGTTGTGGGAACAAACCGACAGAGTTTTAGCTGCTGTGAACATGAATGGAGGGAGTCAGAAAGAGTGGGCTCGACTGGGGGGCCAGTCCAGGATGTGTGAATGCAGTGGCTGGAAGGACAGACCTGCAGTCTGTCTTAGAGTTGATGCGAATACCTTGAAACTAGTCGTAAGAAGATGTGTGGGTAGTGAATCGGAGTTGAAATGCAGCTTGTTCAGAACTTTGGCACCTGCCCTGACAGATTTGCAAAAAAAACTGATCATTTGTTTACTTGCGTTCCACATCTCTACTTAACATTTGCCACTGTGCCAGCTTGCACTTAAGGCTGCATTTGAGATCTGCACTTCTCCAAGTGAAAGGCCTGAGCTAAATACTAAATAAATTATTAAGTGAAAAAGAGACGGTGCCTCTACTTAAGGGAGCAGCATCAGGACCAGAAGCCTGAACGGCTGACGTTTATGGCCATGGCGCAGCAGCAAAATTATGAAAATTCGAGCAACAGAATTAGCCTATCCTGTCAAACCAGTTCCCAAAAAAGCTGCCACTGACGCTCCCAACTGTGTATCTTCCAGATCTGGAGCACAAGTATTTTAAGAGCTGGCCTTATAGCACCGAGGGTCCAGAACTGGGATACCCCAATCTGTCATGGAGCTCTAGGCCCGAGCATGTCACAGGGGAGCTGTACACATGGTCAGGGAGAAAGACAGTAACACAGTAAATGATGGCAGATAAAAGACCTTTACGGTGGGAGGGAGCCAGAGCCCGAGGTTGGGGGCACATTTTAAGTGCCGTCCCGCTGCCGCCCGGGGGTCCTCAACCCCCGCCAGCCGAAGCATTCCTTCAGCACCGTCTCCGGCGCAGCCACGTTCCTGCGCTGCTCATCTTGCTGCTCCTGTCCTGTGCAGGCTGACGCTCCTCAGTTTCATGTAAAGGAGTGTCAGTGTGGACAGGACAGGAGGAGCAAGAAGAGCAGGGCAGGAACAAGGCTGCGCTGAGGACGGCGCTGAAGGCGGCTTCGGCTGGCGGGGGTTGGGGACCCCCGCCAGCCAAACCAGGGGCCTGGATATATTTACAGGGGCCCAGGCCCCCTTGGCCCCCCCATAGCAACACCCCTGCTGCACTGTCTACCCACTCTGCCCAACGAGGTGGCCCAGAGCTTCACCCGCCACTCTATGCAAGTTATAGTCATTCATCAATTAACACTGGTTGGCAATTTGCCATCATGCCAACCACATGATGCCGTCTTGGTACAATATGGGGCTCATTTTCAAAACAAACAAAAAATGTCCAAAAAAACGTCATTAAGGATGGACGTTTTTCTCTCAAAAATGTCCACGTTGCGATTTCCAACACTCCGAATGTAGAGGTTTTTCTCCACAGTTCATCCAAATTTGGTGTGTTGGGTGGGACACGGGCAGCCCCCAAAAGATTGATGTTTTTCTGCAATAATGGAACAAAACAAAAATGTCTAGGGCCAAAATTAAGACCGTTTTGGCTAGACCTGTTTCAATCATGAATAAGCGACCAAATGTTGCCCTAAATTTATTTATTACATTTGTACCCCGCACTTTCCCACACAAGGCAGGCTCAATGCGGCTTACATAGTAACAATATAAAGAATTACAAAGTCATAAGCAGAATAAACAGTTTATCGTAAGCCTATCCTGATAGGGAAGCCGTCCCATCCCCTGTATCATCTTTGTCTCCCTTCTCTGCACCTTTTCCAATTCCACTATATGTCTTTTTTGAGGTGCAGCGACCAGAATTGAACACAATACTCGAGGTGCGGTCGCACCATGGAGCGATACAACGGCAGAATAATATCCTTATTTTTGTTTTCCATCCCTTTCCTAATGACACCCAACGTTCTATTCGCTTTCCTAGCCGCAGCAGCACATTGAGCAGAAGTTTTCAACGTATCAACAACGACGACACCTAGATCCCTTTCTCGGTCCGTGACTCCCAACGCTGAACCTTGCATGATGTAGTTATAGTTTGGGATCCTCTTTCCCACATGCATCACTTTGCACTTGTTCACATTAAACGTCATCTGCCATTTAGACACCCCCCCCCCCCCAAAAAAAAAAAAACCAGACCTTTTTCAGGTTTGAAAATGACTATGTTCGCCACTCGATTTTGGGATGTTTTTAGCAAAACATCCAAAATCGGACTTAAGACGCCCCTCCAAATGTTATAACCAAAAATATTGCGAACAGTATTTAACTTGCTAATTTTGCTCATTTCAATATTAAGATGTCTTCCCCGTCCGCTTGAAGAGAAGAGAGGGCCGTGGATGCTTTGGTGATGGCCCTTACCAGAGTGGTGCTGAGATGCAGCTCAGAAGAGGCGCTTTCTACTTTTCAGTCTGATGAAGGTGCTTTGTGACATCTGTTGAGTGACACCAGGAGTGGTAGTGAAGGAAGGGCTTATGAGGAAAGACTCAAAGATGCATAAAGAAAAATATATTTTTTTTTAAATAAGGAAAACCACTGCCAACACAACTAAATTAATGTATCATAATTTATTAACACAGAAGATATAATAGAGGGATCACATTACAGCATCTCTTGTTCAGGGATTCTGAACTATCCCATGTGCCCACCTTGTCCCCTTGAACTATGAAAACACAAAATTTCATTCAGATCCTGCTCAAAAGCTCCCCAGGCTGCAGATGAGTGTATTGCAGCCTGCTTCTCTAGCAATGCTTCTCTCTGTCAATCAAACTATGGAGTTTCTGATTTGCTGAAGTATCTGTCCTTCACAAGAATTTTGTGGCTTTTCGAATTGGGTTGGTGGTACTGCAGGAAGTAAGGAAACTAAGGAGTCCTTTTACAAAGAGGCGGAATGGGCTTAGCACCCCCCAGTGCACGTCATATTCGGCGCTACAAAAATATTTTTATTTTTGTAGCGCCAGTGTGTACCCGGTGGTAATCAGGCAAAATTTTGTAGCTGATAGGAGAAAAGGTGGTCACCTCAGATGACCTGTCTCAGGTAACAACTGTATCAGGAATGTTGGGAGGAGTAATCTCTAGGGGGCTTACGTCCCTACCCGTAACCTCCGCTCTCAAGACAAATCCCTCCTTTCAGTACCCTTCTCCACCACCGCCAACTCTAGGCTCCGCCCTTTCTGCCTCGCCTCACCCCATGCTTGGAATAAACTTCCTGAGCCCATACGCCAGGCCCCCCTCCCTGCCCATCTTCAAATCCTTGCTCAAAGCCCACCTCTTCAATGTCGCTTTCGGCACCTAATCACAACACCTCTACTCAGGAAATCTAGACTACCCCAACTTGACATTTCGTCCTTTAGATTGTAAGCTCTTCTGAGCAGGGAACGTCCTTAGTTATTAATTTGTACAGCGTGCGTAACCCTAGTAGCGCTCTAGAAATGTTAAGTAGTAGTAGTAGTAGTAATGTTGGGAGGAGGGGGCTGGGGGAAGACCTGCCTCTGAAGGCAACCTTAAAAAGAGAATCATTCAGAATTTGGATGCCACCGGCATACAATGCCCAGTCCAGGCAACACTGAAAGGCACTGCTCTAGGCAGTAGACATCCGATTTCACAAGGTCTTACCCAACTGACAGCTCAGAGGTGTCACGTGACCATTCTCACAGCATCAGATGAAGAAGAGGCGTAGGGAAGTCCTGTATGAACATTTCAAGTTGTATTTTTCTTTGACATTTTTATTTAACGCATGATGAACATATTTGTCAGACAGCCAAGAAACTCTGCTGGGTACAGATTGCAGTTAAGACATGTACGATGAAGGAAGAGGGAAGAAAGGATTGTTTTCAAAGTTGATCCAGGAATCGTAAGGAAACAAAAGAGAAACTCAGGTGACCTTCAAACAACATACCCATCCTCCGAGCAAAGTCGTGCAACCAGTTGAGTTTGTTCTAACTTTACCAAAACAAAAGGAGGAAACTAACGAGATAACAAACAGGGTCAAACCAATGAGGTGAATTTCAGCCCATCAGCTGGTGTGGAAATGCCATTTCTGGTGAGGATGGTGGTGGTCACCTTAGCATGCAGGGTTGTAGGGGTAGGAGTTGACGTAAAGGGCCCACATATCAGGACTGTCTATCCTGTACTTGCATGTTTGAACGTAAGTTTTCTGTAATCCAATCCGTACTGCTAACAGCAATAAAAGTGGAATATAAATCTTGAAGTTACAGTAAAGTAGGCGATACCGCTGGAGCAATGGCCAGCTGTCAAAAATGGGGGCACAGCAGGTAGTGCAGAATTAATTAGCTAGAGATGCCCCCAAGGAGAGGTGGGGAACGTTCTATGAGGCTGCACTGCACATTACGTTAAGGTTCATGGTTCTCCAGAAATAAGGTCATCAAAAATTGTAGGAAATTCCTTTTTGTGGATTAACTTAATCAATTTGTGGTGAGCTTTCGAGAGCTGTGTTGATCAGGTCATGCTTCTGAAACGTCTTGCCATGAGACAGTACCAAAGGGTTTTTAACAAGATGCAGTTGGCAGTTGTTGATAACCATAGGAGCCAACTTTTCATAATTATTGGGGGGGGGGGGGGGTTGCTAAGCTCGATGGAAATAACCTTTCCTTGGACACATACAAGGAATTTTCTCAATATTAGGGGTGCTCAAGCACCCACAGAGTCAGCTCCTGTACTGATAACAAGGAGTGTGTGTGAGTCGGTTAGGATTATTATTAGCTCCTGAGCACCTGGAACTCGTGGGCTGGGTCTGGATTTGTAGATGTGACCCTCCCCTCACCCCGAAAAGTGCCTCTGCTTTAGGGTGGTAGGGGGAGGATTTTCAGGGAGGTCACTAAGACCACAAAAGTTGGGATTGCCAGCTTGGTAGGCGGACTTGGGCAGGGCCAGTTCAAAAAGAGTGGTATTGAGAAGAACGTGGTCTTTGGTTGCCCACCCCCGCTGAGATTCAAGTACAGAGGGGGAAGTCTCAAACTTAAGGGGGAGGACTTCTGTGGCATACCATGGATGAAGCCCATGCCACAGAGCAGAGGGTGCCTGCTGGGAGTTCCCGACGTGGGAACAAGAAGAAGTTCCCAATGGGGAAAAGACACCCTGGGTAGGACAAGTGTGAGCGAGGGAGCCTCACTTCTAATAGGACATTCATTTGGTGTTTGGAGGAATCCCTGGGGGGGGACAGAAGTATAAGAGGAAACTGTGTTGGAGAAGATTAATGACTGTTTGCATTTCTTTTGGCGATTTGGAGATTATATCTGAAGCGGATCTGGAATTATTATATGCCCTGACTGTGTTGTGGTTTTGATGTGTTTTCTGAGTTGTTGTTAAAGTAAATCCGGTTGAAATTTAATCCCGACGACTGCTGGTTACTTTTTGAATGAGAATGGACTTAAGAGAACCCAGTGAAAGATTACTCTTCAGCCTACCCCCCGCCTGCGCCCAGCTCATTTGAGATACAAATCTGTTTTATGAGCCCTGGTCCTGGGTACCTGTTCCAGGGAGCTTAGCCAGCGGCCCAGAAGGAGGGGCAAGCCAGGGTTACAATAGGATATGCAGAAACTGCAGTCCTAGTAAAACAAAGATGCAGGGCCCTCGTGCAATAGGGGTAAACCACTTGGGAGTCAGTTGTGAATTTGTTCCTCATCTCTCCTTCCTCTGTTTACAGATCCTTAGCTGAGATAGGAGTCAGCATCTCCATAGGGACTGACTGTAAGTACCTTCGCTGCCTTGCCTGGTATTCTTTGGGAGCAGAAGGACGTCTAGAGGTTTTACTCTTGAAGAGATACAAGTTTACCATATCTGAGGCTCACAAACCTATGGCTTTCTTAATCTATGTGAGAATGTAGAAATAATGGGGAAAGGGCCGGGGGACTGCTTATATTAAGTACCCGCTTCACCTGTCTACCTCCTGTGTTTGACGAAACAAAGAAGTTCGGTAAACTCAAGGAGAATATCAAGAAGCCTTTAATGTAAACTTAAAGACTTCTTGACGTCCTCCTATTTGACTGACTATACATTTGTCCTTTAGATTGTAAGCTCCTTTGAGCAGGGACCGTCCCTCTATGTTAAATTGTACAGCGCTGCGTAACCCTAGTAGCGCTTTAGAAATGTCAAGTAGTGTAGTAGTAGTCCTCCTTGAGTTTACCTCATTGTTTGTCGCTCTCGTTTACGTGAGGTTTTCCTCCTCCTTTTCTTGTTACCTCCTACGTTCAGCAAGATTGATTCTCCAGACAGGTTTACCAAAAAAGAAACACACCTCATATTAGCCTTATTCTTTGAGATTAATTAGTGTTTTCTTCTTGAAAACCTGCACAATGTGTGTCTATAGGGAGTTTGTGGTTCTTAGACCCTCCCCCATTGGGAGATGTCATGAGAGCCACCAATCAGTTCACTCAAAGGCCACTACTTTTCTCTCCTCTGTCCTGGGAAGGTGCTCGAGGTCTAAGGTAGGAGACCCCATGCTTTCACAATTAGAGAGTTTTGTGGGAGTCCTCACTTAGAATGTGCACAAATTTGGAAACTCCTGGAGAAGTAGCTTCATGCCTGATCAGGGGATTTCGGGGAGTTATTGGTGGATTTTCCCTGCAAGGAACACATCTTCTGAGCTGCAGCATGTTTCGATTTCACAGGAGAGCCCCACTTTGTTTGTCAAGAGGTGTGCATGTTCTCTATATCTGGCATGCCCTGAGGATTAAACCTGCGGTGAGAGAAAAGGGTCTTATTTCTCATGGAGTGTCTCCTAAGAGAGTAGTAAAGGCAGAAACCCCAAGGGGGGGGGAGGGGTAGTACAGTGACTGCTGGATTGAATGAACACATTGCCTTCCTTCCTCCCTCCCTCCCCCTTCATTTTGCCACCTCAAGCAGGAAACATAGGGTAGGGCAGGGCCGCTGAGAGGGGGGGGCGGGGGGTGGGAATTCATTGGGCCCTGGCCTCCAAGAGGGGCCCGGCGCAGGGCTCTCTTTTCTCCTGCTCCTGATGGACCTGGGTGATCACGTCCCAACAGGAGCAGGAGAGAGAAAACTCCAGCACTGGGCCCCCCCCCCCCTTGGAGGCTGGGGAGGACCCGGAGGAGCAGACACTGCAGGTCTTCCTCCAGGCGCTGCTCTTCACTCTGCCCGTTGCTTGCTAAGCGGCTACTTTTCCTCTCAGGCACGCATGCTCGGTTTTGAAACCAAGATGTCCTGAGAGAAAAAGGCAGGGGCAGGCAATCGGCAGAGTGAAGAGCAGCGCTGGAGGAAGACCCTCTTCTGCTGGTGGGGCCTCGGGATCCCCGACAGCCAAGGCATTTCAACTGCAGTTGCGGCGGCGATTCGGGGGGGGGGGGCAGCAGCAGCGACGATCGTGGTGGTGGGGTGGCAGCGGACGATGATTGTGAGGGGGTGGCAGCGACGACAATCGTGGGGGGGGGGGGGGGGGTGGCGGTCCTGCCCAGGTCCCGGAGGCGGTAGCTCTGTCCCGGGCCCAGTTCAGTCTCGGCGGCCCTGGGGTAGGGTTAGGGGATGGGATTTGATACAACACCTTTCTGTGGTTACAATCAAAGCAGTTTACATATTATATACAAGTACTTATTGTACCTGTGGCAATGGAGGGTTAAGTGACTTGCCCAGAGTCACAAGGAACTGCAGAGGGAATTACATAGTAACATAGTAGATGACAGCAGAAAAAGACCTGCACGGTCCATCCAGTCTGCCCAACAAGACAACTCATGTGTGCTACTTTTGTGTATACCCTACTTTGATTTGTACCTGTGCTCTTCAGGGCACAGACCGTATAAGTCTGCCCAGCGCTATCCCTGCTCCCAACCTCCAGTCCCGCCTACCACTACCGGCTCTGCTATCCAATCTCGGTTAAGCTTCTGGGGATCCCTTCCTTCTGAACAAGATTCCTTTAGTTTATCCCACGCATGTTTGAATTCCGTTACCGTTTTCCTCTCCACCACCTCCCGCGGGAGGGCATTCCAAGCATCCACCACTCTCTCCGTGAAGAAATACTTCCTGACATTTTTCTTGAGTCTGCCCCCCTTCAATCTCATTTCATGTCCTCTCGTTCTACCGCCTTCTCCTGGTTCTCAGGCCACTGCACTAACCATTAAGCTACTCCTCAGTATAAAGTATGTTCTCATGGCATGTGTATTTCTGCAGGGGGGTGGGGGGTTGTTAGGTTAGGAGCATTGCACACTGCTTAGTCAACTGTCTCCAGAAACATGAACCCAATCAGGAACTATGGCTGGGCCGGCATGGGGGGAGGATGCAAGTGCAAGCAAGGCAACCCCTCTAGACCCCCATGGCTATAGAGGACGGTGCCTGCCAATAGGCTTTGGTGCCCCTTCTCAAATCCTTCCTTGGACCCTGGCATCTCTAGCATAACACTGTACTGCATGTGTCACCCCTTTAGTGGCGTTGACAGGCAAGTGCTTCTGGTCTCACACTCAAATGGGACCCTTTCTTCTGCTTCAGATGAAAAAAATGAAACTGGAACACTATGGTCCCCACATAGTAAATGACGGCAGATGAAGCCCTGTACAGTCCATCCAATCTGCCCAACAAGATAAACCCATTTTAGATGGTATGGGATATTTATACCCAAGTTTGATTTGTCCCTGTCTTTCTCAGGGCACAGACCGTAGAAGTCTGCCCAGCACTTTCTTGTACTAAAGGTCCTGAAGCTAACATCGAAGCCCCTTAAAATTTACACTCAAGCCCATCCCTATCTATTCAGTCACGATCAGGGCGTAGACCGTAGAAGTCTGCCGAGCACTCTTCTTGTACTAAAAGTTCTGAAGATTCTGGAATCCTAAAGAGTTACAAGATTCCCATGGTCCATCCAATCTGCCCAACAAGATAAACTCATTTACATGGTATGTGATACTTATATGTATACCTGCGTTTCATTTGTCCGTGCCTCTCTCAGGGCACAGACCGTAGAAGTCTACCAGCACTGTTCTTGTACTAAGTTCTGAAGCTAACATCGAAGCCCCTTAAAATTTACACTCCAGCCCATCCCTATCTATTCAGTCACGACCAAGGCATAGACTGTAGAAGTCTGCCCAGCTCCCGTTTTGTTTCCCAATTACCGGCGTCGCCACCCAAACTCCGCTAAGACTCCATGGAACCATTCCTTCTAAACCGGCTTCCTTTGTGTTAACCCACGCACGTTTGCATTCCATTACCGTTTTCATCTCCACCACCTCCCGCGGGAGGGCAGATATCCACCACCCTCTCTGTGAAAAAATACTTCCTGTCATTAGTCCTGAGTCTGCCCCCCTTCAACCTCAATTCATGTCCTCTAGTTCTACCGCCTTCCCGTCTCCGAAAAAGGTTCATTTGCGGATTAATACCTTTCAAATATTTGAATGTCTGTATCATGTCACCCTATATCTCAACGGCACTTACAGGCACTTCCCCCTCTACTAGAGGCCCAATACCGATCACCTGCTTTTGGACCAGAACCTCTGCAGCACCTGTTCTGTGGTTAGAAACTGGCCCTTGGGGAATTGGAACATAAAATGATTTGAGCAGGGGCACCAGGAGTCACATCCCAGGACCTCCCTGACAAACAAGATTTGGCTGGGTGAAATGACTCTTTTTATCATTCAAATAATGTTATGTTTCTCTTTTATGTTAATAGGAAACAGATTCCTAACTTCGCCCATTCAGAGGTTTATCCAACAAGGATAAACTATGATCAATAAAGGTGCCAGATCGCCACAACATCACCGACATCTTTCAGAAAGTTACGACGACAAACGGGACCGAAGGCTAGTGACCCACGAGATCCTGAGAAGCCGTGTCAACGTTACCTCGTGTCGCCATGTGGGCAAATCTGTGAACAAAGACCACACGAGCCAAGCCGGGAGCCCCCGCCAAAAGGAATTTTTCAAGAGAAGAAATCTAAGTACAGATGATGAAGGAAGGAAAATCAGATTTCTCGGCAGGACCCTGAATCCCCCCAGCCATGAAGACATTCTCAGAGACACGGCAGAACGGAGATTTCATGGACCTACAGTAGTTAAAAAGGTAACAAACCATACCGTGGATTCTGCTTAACTTGTCCATTTAGTTCTAATGACAACTCTTTCCAAAACTATTGCGATCTCTGTGATAAGACACAAATCATCCTTTTTTTTTCCTGTAGGTAAACTGAGCACTTTTCTAATACAAAATTTTTTTCCCACAAAATAAAAATTAACAAATGAAAAAGAAAAATTGACGATGGTATATATAAACCAGAGTAGTAGGTATATAAGAATAAAGACTCATAGATATCTTGAATTTGTGTTGAATTAGTAAGAGATATATTTATATTTTGTGTATTCCCTATTTCTCTATATATATTGGGGTTAACTTTTCAGGCCTTTTTTTCCCCCTTTCATTATTCTCAGCTATCCTGGGATTCCAGCAAGCCCCTCTTCTGTTACCCACACGCCTTGCGTACACTGAATAATATTTCCCGGAGTTTTAACGTTCATTCCTCTGGTACATCAAACATGGAGCTCGTCGCCAAAGGAGGTCTGAAAAGAGACAGAGGTAAGGTCTGTTCTCAGGGCTTCATGTTCCACTGCAAAACATCTTGAATGTCTTAAGATGTCGGCAAAGGCCTCTCTGGTACTATGTAAGCCACATTGAGCCTACAAATAGGTGGGAAAATGTGGGATACAAATGTAACAAACAAACAAGTAAGACTGGAGAACCATGGAGCAGGCCTTGGGACTACGAGCTGGGCAACTGAGATCTCAGTAAAAAAAAAAAAAAAATTCAGATAACCTGAGGTTGGAGCTAATAAGTTCCCTGAACTGTTTAATAAAGTTTATAGATTCTGACTTTGTTTTTTTTTAAGATCCTGCCCATCTCAAGCATCTGTTGCTTGACTAAAATCAGTGGCGTAGCCAAGGGTGGGCCCAGGCCCACCCACTTTAGGTTCAGGCCCACCAAGTAGCAGCACACCTATAATGTGGCTGGCAGGGACCCCAAGCCCCACCAGCCCAAAACTCCCAACAACTGTTTGCTGCCGGTGAAAATCTGCTATTTAAAAGGTATACGGGGGAGAGGGGATGTTTGAAAGACTATATGGCATGCAGGCGAGAGAGAGGAGAAACCAAATCACTTGTAGGACAAGGCGGAGTTCTGCCTACCTACCTTGGGTCCAGGCCCACCCAAACTTGGGTGTCTGGCTACGCCCCTGCTAAAAATAAATAAGTAATGATGTTAAGTATTAGTTTTTCTGTGAGGGAATTAGTTCAAATAGGGTCTAAGGGAAATGCCAGGTAATATTGTGGAATAATATTGATTGCTTAGTAGTTTTATTTTTTATTTTTACAAGATCTCTTAGGGGTCCTTTTAATAAGATGTGGTAAAAGGGGGCCTGCGCTAACTCAGCCCGTTTTTTTTGATGCACGCTGAAGACCCCTTTTACCACAGCGGGTAAAAGGCTGTCCATTTTGGGGAAAATAAAATGGCTGTGCGGTAAGTGAACCGCTTACCGCACGGCCGCTTCGGTGGAGAGCCTTTACCGCCATACATTGAGATGGCAGTAGGGGCTCCCACGCTAACCACTTAAATTCTGACGCTACAAAGATTTTGTAGCGCTAGAAATGGCAAGTGCTAGGGGTGGGAACTACCATCAGGCGTTTGAGGTAGCCCGGCAGTAGTTCCGGATTGGCTTCGTAAAAGGGCCCCTCTATGTCCCTGTTGATCTGGGCTTAAATTCGTTGCCAGAGAATGTGGTAAAAGGAGTTAGCTTAGCAGGGTTTAAAAAAAAAGATTTGGATAATTTCCTAAAGAAAAGGCCATAAGCTTGGGAAAATCCACTGCTTATTTCTAGGATAAGCAGCATAAAATGTTTTACTCTTTTGGGATCTTGTGAGAGGTACTTGTGACCTGGATTGGCCACAGCTGGAAACAGGATACTGGGCTTGATGGACCTTTCGTCTGTCCCAGTATGGCAATGCTCCTGTTCTTGTTTCCTGTTT